>NC_090653.1:3910529-4170529 GCF_040937935.1 Hyperolius riggenbachi
CACACTGTGACGCTCTAGTGACCTCCATGCCAGAGAGAGTTACAGCAGTGCTGGAGGAGGCCACACAGAATACTGACACTGTGTGCAGAAATCCTCACTTAGGGGTGTACTCACTTTTGTTGCCAGGGGTTAGAACTTAATGGCTGTGCGGCGAGTTATTTGATGGGACAGGAAATCTACAGATTTACAAGCTGCACACTGTATCACAGTGTTGTCTCATGGAAAGATATAAAATATTTACAAAAATATGAGATACTGTATCTATTATACATATAATACACTATCAGCCTGTAATATAGTGCAGCTCCCCCTGGTGGTCAGGCCTGGACTCCACAAGACCTGTGAAGGTGCCCTGTGGTATCTGACTATATATCTATAACACATATAATACACTATCAGCCTACAATATAGTGCAGCTCCCCCTGGTGGTCAGGCCTGGACTCCACAAGACATGTGAAGGTGTCCTGGGGTATCTGACTATATATCTATAATACATATAGTGGGCAGCACGGTGGCGTAGTGGTTAGCTCTCTCGCCTTGCAGCGCTGGGGTCCCTGGTTCGAATCCCAACCAGGGCACTATCTGCAAAGAGTTTGTATGTTCTCTCCGTGTCTGCGTGGGTTTCCTCCGGGCACTCCGGTTTCCTCCCACATTCCAAAAACATATGGATACGTTAATTGGCTCCCCCTAAAAAATTGGCCCTAGACTACAGTACTTACAGTACATAATATAGACATATGGCAATGGTAGGGATTAGATTGTGAGCTCCTTTGAGGGACAGTTAGTGACAAGACAATATATATATATATATACACTGTACAGCGCTGCGTAATATGTCGGCGCTATATAAATACTAAATAATAATAATACACTATCAGCCTGTAATATAGTGCAGATCCCCCTGGTGGTCACCCCTGAAAAGACATCCACGCAAACGTGGAGAACATACAAATTCCATGCAGATAGTGCCCCTGCTGGGACATGGGCTGGGGATGCAGCGCTGCAAGATGAGTGCTTGCTGCCCCCTAGTGGCTGCAGCTCTGGCCTTGCGTCCGCCAGGAGAAAAGCACGATATCAATGTTCTGTGTGTGAAAGAAAGCTCCTCCGTGAGAAGGAACGGCATGATGGGAAACAGAAGCATCTTGGTTTGTCCGGACTTCCTTACCCTTCTCACCAGTATGGCAACACCACGAGCGCCACCACCAGCGCCATCCTGTGCGGTGTAACGATTGGTGATCTGCTGTACTGTCCAATCCCGATTATAAGACTTTCACAAGCATTTTACAAACACTAAGCGTCTGTTGTCAGCTACTCCCTGTAATTAGGGCTGGATGAATTACACGGGTCTTGTTATACGCCGCTTAGATGCTCATTATACGTAATTAACCACAGAAGTGGCATAACTCAGATGTGTGGATAATGACAGGGGCCGCAGTAGGAGAGATACATGGTGTCACAGGCCACAGAGTATTGCAGTGTACAATTATCAGCCCTCACCATGTCCTTATATGACCCAGGCAGCCTGCGATACCCTCCGGATCTCACAAGGACGCTCTGGTTTCTGTTTATATATCCAGATTACCTTCCTATATGTGAAAGGGCTCATGTCCACCAGGGGCGATTCGGAGATATTTTGTGGGCAAATTCTAGTGGTGAGTCGCAGCCTATAGAAATCCGGATGCTGCTTCTGAATTCGCATGCGGTGAAAAAGGGGCGGTCCGCAGCATTGTTTTCTCATTAGACATGCAGATTCCCATAGCCGTGTGCCATACAGATAGAGGGGACGAGCTGTGTACTTGCTGGCGTCTCCGCGGAGCACGCCGGAACTAATGGAAACGCCCTTATACTAGTGATAAACCAAAATACGTTTTATTTTTCACACTTTTTCGCGAATTTCCACAGTAAAAATATTGCTTTTTCACATTTTTGTGTTAAAAAATGTTGCGCTAAAAATATTGTTTTTCACGGGGTTTTTTTGCACTTTTTGTGAATTATTATGGTAAAATATCAATTTTTTGCATTTATACGAAAATAAGAAAATGCTAAAATATAAGCTATTTTCACAAGAATTTTCTCAAACTTGAAAAAAACATTTTCGATGTGAAAAAGACTTTGGCGGAAATTGGCAAACACACATATCTCCGTCACGGTTTTCATATTCTGCAGAGCGTGTGCCTGGAGTGTATCTGTACCCCTCTTCTGACTGACGCTTCTTCTTACACACAATAGACGGTTTTCAGGCCCCGACGGCCATCTTAGCGAGCAAATCTATGGAGGGGACAATCTATGTGTTGCGTTCAGTAATCACCGGTGCACAATAACTGGAACTTCAGCCGGGTGCACACATAGCAGAAACGCTAGCGTTCCGTAAAACGCGGCGTTTTTGCCGCTAATGGAAATCTATGGGCCAAAGGAAAAAAAAACGCATGAAAAATACGTATATGCGTTTTCAAACCTGCATTTTTACAAAGGAAGGTTTTGTTGCAAAATATTGATAAAAGCATCAAAAGCGCACATAATGAAAGTCAATGGTAACGCAATGGTATGCGTTTTTCATGCATTTTTATATGCTTTATGTAAAATAATTTATTTTTTCTGTGTCTCCGCTTCCTGTTGTCTTCCTAGTGATTTGCAGAAATGGAAATATAAAAACGCACGGAAAACGCATACAAAACGCATATGCGTTTTGTATACGCGAACCGCAATCGCATGAAAAACAGACAAAAAACACATGAAAAACGCAGTAAAACCCACAAAAAACCCCGCACACCACATTAACATAAAACACAGCCTTTCACGCTATGTGATCTGTGCACCCGGCCTAAGTCACTGCAGTTCTGTGCATCAAGCCATGCTTTGCTTTGTATATCTAGCGCACACACACAGACAGACAGGAACAGGAAACAACAAGTCTGGAACAGCATAGATAGATCTCATGTAATCGTGCAGTAACACCGAAGGATAACAGTGCCATCTACAGGCCAGAAGTATAACTACACCACATTATAGAGAGAGATAAGGTATAAGGACTTAAAGAGACACTGAAGCGAGAATAATTCTCGCTTCAGAGCTCATAGTTAGCAGTGCTAAAACGCCGCTATCCCACGGCTAAACGGGGGTCCCTTCACCCCCAACCTCCGCAAAATCAACGACCAAATTGGTCGCAGATTTTGCTGCTGTTGAGGCAGGGCTAACGGCTGCAGCCCTGCCTTACAGCGCGTCTATCAGCGGCGTATCGCCGCCTCTCCCCAGCCCCTCTCAGTGAAGGAAGACTGAGAGGGGCGGGGGAGAGGCGGAGATACGCGTCTCACAGACGCGCTTAGGGCAGGGCTGCGGCGGTTAGCACTGCCCCAACCAGGAAACGCTCCCCCGCTGCACGGAGGGGGATTTGGGGGTGAAGGGACCCCCGTTAAGCCGCAGGATAGCGGCGGTTTAGCAGGGGCACACATGCCCCTGCTAACTATGAGGTCTGAAGCGAGATTTATTCTCGCTTCAGACTCTCTTTAATAAATACTGTAAATACATAATAAATAAGGAACAGCAATACTGGGTACACTGCTGCCAGGGAGAGAATATCGAAGTTTATAAACTCGGTTTGTTATCATCTATTATAGCTTCCACCCCCAGACACCGCTGTATAAGAGACAGTAATTGTCAGGTAACCGAGTACACGTTTAGTTAACACACACACAGTACAATCAGACATAAAGGAACGAGAATGGAGACAATAATATCTACACTAATGAACATCCTTTCCTATAAAATGCGTCTCCTTGTTTAGAGAACTGATAATTGCAGGAAGAGATGGCGGTGATGAAACGCTGTCATTAGATTAACTTACAGAAACAAAGTGACAAAACTGCTGAGTAAAATGAAATTTTTACTTACTGGAAAATTGAAAGAACAGAAAATAAAATGTTCGGAGGGTTTTGGGAGAGGATTCTGTGTGCGACTTTCATCTTCCGCTTTCATGGTAATTGAAGCAAGTTTGTCTAATATCGTTCTGTATTATTAAAATATAATTTAATGTTCTGTGAAATTGCAAAATTGAATTTATGGCGACATAATTAAGAAAGAGAGTCAATTAGCGCCCGTCGCTGAACGGGACGCTTTTCCCCACTTATCGAATTACGTTGTAGATTTTAAGTAATAAGACTAAGCTGCATGATGAACGTGGTATAAGGGAGCCTCATTTAAATTAATTGTAAGTGGTATCAAATTATCTCATCACGTCCGATGATTCGTGTGCGGCGCGCAGACAGGAACGCCACCTGTAGACTCGCCGACACCTCCGCTTCATTCGCTTTCCATTAATTATCATTCCATTTTTATGTTTAATCTCTAATCCACATCCCCCCTTCTTGTGGTGACGATGGTGGTAACTGCCATGGAGTCAATTCTAATGTGTTTAGTGAAATAAATCAGGACATATGCAGGAATTATCTCTGAGATTTCAGGAATACCCCAATATCCCGGGATTAACCTTCCTATTCCAGACTTGAAATGGCCAATAAGAGGGTTAGCATTCCAACAAAATTATCTGAGATTGTACCTTCTTGGTGATTGATTTTGATTGGTCCAGTCCTGAATTGTTTACAATCTGCATTGAATTGCATAGAAGAAGTCAGAATTATCAGCGTGCCATTGGCTGTCTCTCATCCTGACCCTCAGTGTTTCCAACTGTCAGGCAGCACGGTGGCGTAGTGGTTAGCTCTCTCGCCTTGCAGCGCTGGGTCCCTGGTTCGAATCCCAGCCAGGGCACTATCTGCAAAGAGTTTGTATGTTCTCTCCGTGTCGGCGTGGGTTTCCTCCGGGCACTCCGGTTTCCTCCCACATTCCAAAAACATACAGATAAGTTAATTGGCTCCCCCTAAAATTGACCCTAGACTACAGTACTTCCACTACATAATATAGACATATGGCAATGGTAGGGATTAGATTGTGAGCTCCTTTGAGGGACAGTTAGTGACAAGGTAAATATATATACACTGTACAGCGCTACGTAATATGTCGGTGCTATATAAATACTAAATAATAATAATATTAATAATCTACTGACAGTCAGTAAAAAAAGTAACCAAATCTGGGCTGCCAGTAAAGCCGGTGATAACTTTGTGGTGTCAGTAAAAACCTCGGTCTTCCCCAGTAGATTACAGCGATTCCGGCTTATCAGTTCCTGTGTCACTCTGGAATGTAATCGGATCCAGTGGTGCTCGGATAATTTCCGTGGTCACAGAATAGCCGTGGTACACGAGTATTTTTCCACTAATCGACTGCCGAAATCGTGATCTATTCTGGATCATGGAAACCGGCCACGGAAATTCCGTGATTGCAAGTATTCGGCATTCGGTTACGGCCGTGATCGCGGTGGAAATCCGAGATTAGGTTGTGATTGGCAAGAGCAGCTTTAAAAAAAAGGACCTTAACTTACCCGGGGCTTCCTCCAGCCCCTAGCAGCTGATAATTCCCTCTCCGCAGCTCCGCTCCCAACCGCTTGCCCCCGGTCCCCTCCCCAGGCCACACTCTACTGCGCCTGCGCAGTACACACCACGTGTGAGTGATTGACAGCGGTGCCCCCAAACCCCTCCCCCTACACAGGTCAAAAAGTAATGTGTTAACCAAACGACAGAAACCAATGCCAAACTATACACAGAATCATTTAGCATCGGCTAAACGTGACACTGCTGAAAGCTGGTGTGAACCAGGCCTTAAAGTGAACGCAAGGTGAAAATAAACTGAGGAGATAAATAATTGTATTTTTCCTCCTACTCCTAAAAATTACCTTTTTTTTATTAGATATCTCAATGGTCTTATTTCATATTTAAACATTTACAAAGTAGGTTGAATGGTTTACTCTCTCTACTCAGTGCAGCCTATTAAGTTTCCCAGAGAAAGGGCTCGTTTCCACCATAGCGAATCCGCATGCGGCGACGAGATGCGGATTCGCTTGGTACACTGAAGTGGCCGGGGCTGTTTCCACATGTGCGGCGTGCGGGAGCGATTTGGCGGCGGGCCAAATCTGCACGACGGGACCCACTGAATTCGCCTGCGTCGGGAATCCGTGCGAATCGCCGCTAATGTATTTAATAGTAAAAACGCATGCGGTTTTACCCGCGATTCGCTTGCGATTTCGCACCTTTTTCAAAGTTATTTTGCCCTGGCAGTGTCATGGTTAATTTCGAATTGCGAAACCGCGGGTAAAAACGCATGCTGAAACACATCCGCATGCGTTTTTACAAGCGTCGGAATGCCGGCGAAATCGCGTCGCAACAGTGGAAACGAGCCCTTAGAAAAAGGTCAATAGTTCATGTATTCTATCTCCCTCTAATCTCAGAAGTTGTATTCTGCCAGGAAAACTTTTATGGCTGCAATTGTCATGAAAAGTACTTTTGTTGTGTCACACAATGACAATAAAGTGCTTGAAACTTGAATTAGCTTGACCGTGATGTTTACTATATTCCCGACAAGACAGAAGCTGTCACTTCCATGCCTGGACATTAACTCTTTCAGGCAGCAAAATGAGTAAAACAGCCGGGTTATGAATATCTTGCACTGTACACACACGTTTATCTCATCGTGTCACATGTCGCCTCTGGTACATCAATTCAGCCTTACATTTTACAATCTGTCAAATTTGTGCCAAAAACATGGATCAATACTTTACTCAAAATATGTTATTGCAGCGCAGTGTGTAATCATATCACTGATTATTATTCCTGCTCAGCTGATTGGATGAAATGATATCACTGCGTATTATTCCTGCTCAGCTGATTGGATGAAATGATATCACCGATTATTATTCCTGCTCAGCTGATTGGATGAAATGATATCACTAATTATTCCTGCTCAGCTGATTGGATGAAATTATATTACTGATTATTATTCCTGCTCAGCTGATTGGATGAAATGATATCACCGATTATTATTCCTGCTCAGCTGATTGGATGAAATGATATCACCGATTATTATTCCTGCTCAGATGATTGGATGAAATGATATCACTGATTATTATTCCTGCTCAGCTGATTGGATGAAATGATATCACTGATTATTATTCCTGCTCAGCTGATTGGATGAAATGATATCACCGATTATTATTCCTGCTCAGATGATTGGATGAAATGATATCACTGATTATTATTCCTGCTCAGCTGATTGGATGAAATGATATCACTGATTATTATTCTTGCTCAGATGATTGGATGAAATCTGAAATGATTTGACTTGATTTTTTTCTTGTCTATTAATTGTTTTATTTTCCTCTCCTTGTTTTAATTCTTCTGTAGAATATTCACATTAAAACCTTGGCGGACGATATGGTAAGACCCCTCTGATGTCATGCATGCCCCCTCTCCACCAATCAGACCCCAGCATGTGCATGATTTGGCCGTGTGATTATTAGGCTGCGATCTGTAATCATTGCTGTCCGTTCATCTTCTAACGCTCGGTGCTTTTAGGATGTTTATCATCTTAATTTACTGCATAAGAGACTCTAATGATCCTAATCTGGAATAATTGCCACTAAACGCATGGAATGATTTACTCGTTTAAATCGAAAAATACTAATCCTGTTTAACTGTCCTCATTGCCTGTTCTTCTGTGAATGCTTATTTAGTTATTTTATTTTTTTCATTTTTATTTTCTTAATAATGCTTTACAACTGCAGCTCATAACTTTTGACGATGACATAAAAACTTTGAGCGCGTCTTTTAATGCAGATTTATTGGTTTGGAGGATGCGTGAAAGCGGGATGATCGCTCCGGGCGATGAGCGGCGCTCAGGGGAACGGACATTACGGATAAGTGGGAATCATCCTGGACTCTGGACAAATTTATGGAGGGAAATCCGATCAGTCAGTATTGGGTTCCGGGGGACCCCCGGGGGGCTTCTGGTGACTTGTAGCCAACCCTCTCCATTTTATCCCTTCCTAATGAAATAATGAATAAATAATACATGATATTCACCGCAAAATCTTCCCCCGTCAGAGATCAGAGGCCAAACTTACCCAACCGACGATTTGTCAGGAATTTCATAATAACATCGCTTGGAACCGTTAGATTTGGAGGATTGTTGCAGACGCAACCATTTACAATTCAGAGGAATCTCCGGGCAAATTGGGCCTAATGACTTAACCCTTAGACTGCCGCAGACATCTGTAGGTGTTTTTGCATCCATATGCCACAGACAGCTAAAGGCATTTTAGTACACACCTACTTCCACCTGCAGGGACGTCTTCCACCATGCAGGGCATGTCCACATATTCATGTGCCATGGATGTCTAAAATCTAGGGTTAGGGGACGTCTGTAGGCGGGTTCCCATATTCCTGTGCCACAGATCCAAACACCACGAGAGGAGGGGCCACACACCACGAGGGGAGGGGCCACACACCACGAGAGGAGGGTCCACACACCAGGAGAGGAGGGTCCACACACCACGAGAGGAGGGTCCACTCACCACGAGAGGAGGGGCCACACACCACGAGAGGAAGGTCCACACACCACGAGAGGAGGGTCCACACACCACAAGAGTAAGGTCCATACACCATATACTCTGGAAGAAATGCACTTCTTTTCTGTATATGTTTGTATGTATTTTCCATTTAAAGATTTTCAGGACAGTGGTCCTTTAAAGCGGAATGAAACCCTGCATTTCTTTTTTGCTCTAAAAGATTATTACCAGCATATTATATACAACCACCGTTTTATTTTTACTAGAACAACATTCAAAGGGTTACACACAGGACTTAGAAGCTTCCCTGCCAGCAAAGCTGAACGCATCCAACTGTAGATAATGTTATCTTGTGTTTAATTGAGGAATGTAAACAAACACTTCTCTGACACTGCAGGCTCTGCTGAACAAAGTCAGACAATCAGAAAGCATTTCTGCGTAAGTTAGAACATGAATACACCAGTTATGGATAAAATGCAATGGCAGCTTTCAGAGAAAAAAAAAGTGTACTTTGGGAACTTGTAATTTCTAAATGTATACTAATACTTATGCACAAAAGCAAATATGATAACCGTATGGCATATAAAAAGTAGGAAAACATGTTTTGATTGAATATTATATTAGGGTTTTATACCACTTTAAGATGTCTGTGCGGGTGCATTGCCACAGCTCTCATTGCATGAAAACACTTGCCCATAATCTCTGCCCCCTTCCCCCCTCGCAAGGAAATTCAGAGTTCAGGGGTGCGTATTGCCCTCCCCTCAGCGCCATCAGCAGTGCAGTGTTTATATGCAGCTAATGCCATCTAATAACATTAATAACATGTGGTGTCTGTAGCTTTAAGAGTCCTTCAGAGCCTGCAGCGATTCTTGTGGACATGTGACTTGCAGGAAGTCAAAGATCGGGGTGCTCATTGCCTCCTCAACCCCTCACCCCAACGCCATCAGCAGTGCATTATATATGCAGGTAATGCCATCTAATAGCATTTATAGAATGCGGTGTCTGTAGCTTTAAGAGTCCTGCAGCAATTCTTGTGGAAATGTAAAGCGCAGGAAGTCAGAGATCAGGGGTGCGCGTTGCCCCCCCTCCCCCCAGCGCCATCAGCAGTGGAAGAGGCACTTTGTGATTGTTAGCTGTACTCTGACACCTTAATTATCACATCATTAGCATGTCATATAGCTCTTCCATAGTCTAATGAGCCTATTCTTTTCCCATTACTGATAATGGTGCTGGAGCTGTTTATAGCGCCATTTCATTTCCCAGATATTTACAACTAGCTGAACCCGGCTTGTTTTCCAGGCGCTCTCTCTCTGTGCGGCTCCCTCCCATTACAGCTCATCTGCTCTGTCCTCTCAGCTCCTCATGTCTCTTCTCCTCGGTTGTGTTGGCGGTAGTCAGGCGATGGTGTAGATGGCAGTGTGTGGTCACATGATCATTCCTCCATATTTCTCCTCGGTTGTGTTGGCTGTAGTCAGACGTTGGTGTAGATGCCATCGTTTGGTCACATGATCATTCCTCCATATTTCTCCTCGGTTGTGTTGGCCGTAGTCAGACGATGGTGTAGATGGCAGCGTGTGGTCACATGATCATTCCTCCATATTTCTCCTCGGTTGTGTTGGCTGTAGTCAGGCGATGGTGTAGATGACAGCGTGTGGTCACATGATCATTCCTCCATATTTCTCCTCGGTTGTGTTGGCCGTAGTCAGGCGATGGTGTAGATGACGGCGTGTGGTCACATGACCATTCCTCCATATTTCTCCTCGGTTGTGTTGGCCGTAGTCAGGCGATGGTGTAGATGGCAGCGTGTGGTCACATGATCATTCCTCCATATTTCTCCTCGGTTGTGTTGGCTGTAGTCAGGCGATGGTGTAGATGGCAGCGTTTGGTCACATGATCATTCCTCCATATTTCTCCTCGGTTGTGTTGGCGGTAGTCAGGCAATGGTGTAGATGGCAGCGTGTGGTCAAATGACCATTCCTCCATATTTCTCCTCGGTTGTGTTGGCAGTAGTCAGGCGATGGTGTAGATGGCAGCTTGTGGTCACATGATCATTCCTCCATATTTCTCCTCGGTTGTGTTGGCCGTAGTCAGGCAATGGTGTAGATGGCAGCATGTGGTCACATGACCATTCCTCCATATTTCTCCTCGGTTGTGTTGGCTGTAGTCAGGCGATGGTGTAGAGGTCAGCGTTTGGTCACATATAAGGGAAGACGCCGAGAGCCCAGTATAGTGTAGTATGTACTGTAAATTGGGTATGGAAGGTAAGTATAGGTAGGTTATACTCACAAACAAGGGTTACCGTCCAGGTAACCACTATGAAGGCAGGTGAGGAGATTAGGCCTGTCCCCACTCAGGATTAAGAAGTCGCTCTCTGTAGATTGGGAAAAAAGAAGAATTCCCCTCCACCAGGGGTGGAAACAACTGCAAAAGTAATACAGAGGCGCCAACAGGGTAAAAATAATATTTCTTTAAAATGGTTAAAATGAAGTAGGTAGTGGTGGACTTACCCCTCCAAAACAGACACAAAATGATCGCATTGTACACCTATCGAGAGTCAGAAGGACAAGAAGGGCTGAACCATTTGTCTCCTCCATTCTGGGGGATCAGAGCATCTCCCCATTATTACCCTATTTACCCCCTTATTAAATCAAGCCTCATGGTCCCCTCACTCCCCCTCTGGCTTCACCGTTCAAATCTCCTGCCAAGGGGGACTTTGGCAGTCTTCTGAAGAACTCAGGAGCTCTGTACTGTGCACCCTTGAGGGAGGGCGCTCACACATGTGCAGTATGGAGCAGCACGTCTTCAGAAGCATGAGTGCTACCAGACTGCCGAATCCAGCCCAACGCGGAAGAGAGCAGTCTCTGATACATGGGTTGTGGACTTCCTTTAGTGACTGTGATGACCAGGAACCCCTCACTGTGGCAATAAGGACCAGCGTGAGTCCAGCATGATGATGTAAGCTTTTACCTGATCGAATAAAGAATTTATACTTTTGAACTTCGAGCAGAGCTGATCTAACTTCACAGGTGGCAATCAAATAATATCCCTGGATCAACTCTCCCGGGAATTACCTAATAATTCTAGCCATGGATGCAAGGAAAGCATCCAAACCCTCTTTACATGCAGATATAGAATTTGCCATAACTACTCCCGGATGTAAGATGTTCCACATTTAACACTCTTACTGTAAAGAGCCCCTCTCTGAATAGGTGGTGAAACCTTTTTTTCCTCCATACGCAGATCATGCCCCCTAGTCCTTTGTATTTTTATTTTGCATTGCCCTCTGATGTATTTAGTCATGTAAATCGGGTCATCTTTTTCCCTCATTAGTATGCCCAGTTCGTCCATATCATTTCTTGAGAAGTGAGACCTTCTATCCCTCCGGCTCCGATTAATGTAATTTTCTAGAATATTTGTTCTAGACATTAGTGTCATCTCCATATCCTAACCTCTTAACCTTTACCCCAACTGGCCAAGCTAACTTGAACTTCATACTGCAATAACACAAACTTCTTCTACTAAATTGCCCAGAGCTCCAACCCATCATCCCACCTCTCCTCTGCGTAATGGTGCCCAGACACAGTACAATAAAAACATTTGATTTTCCTGTTTATTCGACCAAAACGATCAAATTGAATTAAAGTTATAAAGAATCTTTTTCAGTCAACATTCATCCCATTTTCTTCTCTAAAAATCCGATCGGACATGTTGGAGAAAAAAAATTATATTCGATTTAATGGAATAATCACAACAACAAACGATAAAATGATACCATGTATGGGCACCATAACACTAACCTAAGTCTTAGGCCCGGTTCACATTAGCGGTCGCCGTCCGGAATCGCCGTGCCGGAGCCGGACCGCATGCAGAACGGACGGAACGGACGCACGGCATAGCAATGAAAGCCTATGCGTCCGTTCACATGCGTCCGTTTCGTCCGGACCGGATCCGGACCGGATCCGGACTCCGGCATAAGACCCAACATGCGCTATTTTTTGGTCCGGCTCCTCCGGCAGCCGTATCCGGAGCGGAGCCGGACTGCACCATCCGGCCAATACAAACCAATGAGAACCGGAGAGCGCACAACAAACTGGCTAAAAATCCGGATGTTCTACCCCACTTCCTATGCGTATTGTAGCGGCGATTTTGGATGGGGACACATGGGCAAGCATTTTGGAGTGGAGCAGCAGTGACTTTAAACGTGCTGGAGATGTTGGCAGTATGTCGGAGGTGGAGGTGAGTGCTAAACAGCGGAGGGCCTGATTCCACAGGTCCACCTTCTGCTGACCTCCCAGACCCCAACATTTTTATTCGGTTTCTACTATCTTTTGCCAAACGGATCCGGATCGCATCCTGATGAACACCTGATGCAACCTGACTGGATCCGGATCGGATCCGGATCAGAACCGTACGGTTCCGATCTGGATCCGGTCCGGATCCGGTCAGGTCATCCGGTCCGTTTGGCAGAGAACCGCAAGTGTGAACCGGGCCTTAGTCTTCAGAAGTCTTAAAGATCCTCATAGTGATTGAAATCAAAGCATAGTTGTGTATAAAGGAAATACCAATTAGGCAACACAATGAATTCCTTACAAATTTGCTGAATCACGTCCTGTCGTTATAATGACACGGTTATTACCACAGCTCTCTGAGTGATGGAAGAATCTGGATGACCTGAGATGACACAGAGAGGAAGGGGGAGTAACACCGGTAGCCTGGGCCTCCCAGAATGCCATAGAGCGAGCACGGTTCCCATACCGGCACCAGAGGGGTCCATACAAGGGAATGGGAAGGGGTCCTAAACACCCCTTATCATTTCATGAGAAGGAAATGTGTACGACCTTTTTATGTTTGTCACAAGTGATCGTGTACTGTTTCCTGTTTTACCTATTTAAGAAGCAGGTGTGATAGATGATAATATATGATCACAGGGTTGCCAATTTTTCGTTTTTTTATGGATAAAAGACTGAAAATTCTGAATGTGTGGGGAAGAGAAGAGTGTTAACGAAAATCTTTATTTTACCACACCTGCCCCACCCCCACTTATAGCACTACAATCACAGGATGCCTCCATTATAGTGATCCCATTTCAGCACCTCTTGCCCAATTGTGCTCCCATTACAGTACCCCTCATAATTTTCCCATTACAGTACCCACCACAATTCTCCCATTATAGTAGCCCAATTGTGCTCTCATTACAGCACCCCTCATAATTTTCCCATTACAGCACCCACCACAATTCTCCCATTATAGTAGCCCAATTGTGCTCTTATTACAGCACCCCTCATAATTTTCCCATTACAGTACCCACCACAATTCTCCCATTATAGTAGCCCAATTGTGCTCTTATTACAGTACCCCCATAATTTTCACATTACAGTGGCCCCCACAGTGCTCCCATTACAGTACCCTCCATTATAGCATTTCTATTACAGTAACCCCCATAATTCTCACATTACAGTACCCCCCCCCCCCCCCCTCTTCCATAGCTCCTCCAATACAGTACTCCCATAGCTCTCCCATTACAGTGCCCACATAATAGTGCTCCCATTACAGTAACCCCCCTCCCTCCCCCCATTGTGCTTCCATTCGACTCCTGCATTACAGAACCACATTTACTGTTTCCCTTTAACCACTCTCCTGGTCATTTTTTCAGTTCAGCTCAGCTCTGATTGCTTTGGCAATAACTTTATAAATAATTATCACAACTAAGTGATTTATATATTGTTGTCTTATTCATGACAAATTAGACATTTTGTAGCTGATATTTGTTTTTATTAATGAACTTATTTTCTATGTATTCTAAGAGGAAAATAGGAAAAATTTGAAAAAAATACACAATTTATCCACTTTCATACATTATATCTTTAACCACTTCACCCCAAGGCGGTTTTTACCCTAACGGACAAGAGCGATTTTCACCTTTCAGTGCTCATCCCTTTCATTTGCCAACAACTTAATCACTAATTATCACAATGAAATGATCTATATCTTGTTTTTTTCACCACCAATTAGGCTTTTTGGGGTTGATATTTGTTTTCAGTAATTACTATATTTTATATGCATTTTAAAGGGAAAAACAAGGAAAAAAATGAAAAAATACACCATTTCTCCAATTACATCCCCTATAGTGTTAATATAAACACAGCTACTGTACATAAAACCCACACATTTTATATGCCTGGTTGTCCTGGTTATCACAAGATTTGAATTTTGTCCCTAGTACCAAGTATGGTGACAATATATTATTTGGAAATAAGGGTGTATTTTTTCTATGTTGTGTTTTTGTTTTACTGATATCCGGGTAAAAGCCACGTGCACACGCGTGGTAATGCGTGTGCACGCACAGGAGCGCACACGTGCACGTGGCTCTTTCCCGGATATCAGTAAAACAAGAAACACAACATAGAAAAAATACACCCTTATTTCCAAATAATATATTGTCACCATACTTTGTACTAGGGACATAATTCAAATCAAGAGCTGTTAAACTTATAAAAACGTCCTTGAGCCATTAAAAGGCTCCAGCAGGCCGTCTTAATACGCCTGCTTGTTGTAACGAAAAATCCGCAACGCCGGATGGATTGCGGAAAAAAGGTCGCATCCAGTCCGGCAAGCGGATCTTCAAACGCGGAATGCGGAAATTCGTCCGAATCCGCTGTGCAAACCCGTCCGAGCACTTTGCTTCAAACTCACCAGCATGCTGCTCACCAGGGCTCTGCCATCTTGCCTCTAGGGGGCGGGCGCGCATGACAGACACCCCTTTATACTCTTAGGAAGCATGTCAGCTGACCTGGAGGTCAGCTGACATTTTACCCTGCTCTGATTGGTTGCTGCCTGGGGTGGAGACTTCTCTCCCAGGCAGTATATAAGGAAGTGCTTTTCAGTCACACTTCGTCTGTGTTTGCGATACCCTGTGTCAGCACTCAGACCTAGTCAGCCTTGTCTCTGATATTGTGTTATATATTGGTTTATCGCCAATATATACACATATTATACTGTTTGATTTACCGTGTATGATTCTGTGCCTGTCTTGACTACTCTTCTGCTTCCTGATTCTGTACTTCGCCAGCCCGTACCGTTATCGACTATTGGCTTGGTTTCCGACTATTCTCTTGTCTCACGTTTCTGTACTGCTGCCGCCTGATCTGTTGCCGAACCTCTATCTGTCTGACCTTTCTCCCTTCAGTGGAACGGCTTCCACTGTAGGGTTGCTATCTGAGACTTGCCTCTCTGAGACGACCGCCACTAGCAAACCTTTGCTGCTAGAGGCCGAGACTCCTCCACTCCGTCCTTTGGAGGATCTCACACACGGGGTTCCCATTCAGAGGTAACCACACCTCTGAGGAATTACAGTGTGGTGGATATTTCCACAGACTTGAATTTACACTGTATATTATTATTGTTGTCTGCTGTTCCAGCTTGCTGGAGGTTGTATCTCTGTGCCCTATAGAGATACTCTATTGTACCCAGCACCCTCTTACATACGATTGTATCGTGTCACGCTATACTTGCATTATTGGTGATTATGCAGATCACCAATAATCAGAATCTGTGCTTGTTGACACCAATCATTACACTTGTCCTTAAAGGGGCACTACAGCGAAAAACTGTCAAATTTAAAATATGTGCAAACATATATAAATAAGAAGTACATTTTTTTCCAGAGTAAAATGAGCCATAAATGATTTTTCTCCTATGTTGCTGTCACTTACAGTAGGTAGGTAGAAATCTGACAGAAGTGACAGGTTTTGGACTAGTCCAACTCTTCATAGGGGATTCTCAGCAAGGCTTTTATTCTTTATAAAGATATTCCCTAAAAAGGATTTAAACAATGATGCTGGCCGGCTTCCCTGCTCGCTGCACAGTTTTTTGGCAGTTGCACAGACAACTGCCATTCACTAAGTGCTTTTGAAAATAAATAAATCCCTGAGAATCCCCTATAAAGAGATGGGCTAGTCCAAAACCTGTCACTTCTGTCAGATTTATACTACCTACTGTAAGTGACAGCAACATAGGAGAAAAGTAATTTATGGCTCATTTTACTCTGGACAAAAGTTACTTTGTATTTGTATATGTTTGCACATATTTTAAATTTTACAGTTTTTTGCTGTAGTGCCCCTTTAAGAGGTTAATTTAAATAGATTCTATTGTACATTAAACCCACACATTTTATTTGTCTATCTCTCCTGTTTATTTAAACAGTTAATTTGTTTTAATATGTATTAGTAACACATGGTATATACCCTACTCTCTTGTTACATCTGTCTGCTCCTGGAATGTTTGTTTTACACTTGTTTACACATTAATCCTGCCATTGAATTCCCTGGGAGGAAGAGAGGGGTTTGCTGTCATTTCTTTACAACTGTGTAGCATTGTTATCAGCTCAGAAATAAATAAACAGTGTTAGAATGTTGTATTGAGGAGAGTGCAGAGACTTATTCTCACATCATGGGGCAGGAAGTGGTTAAAGTACTCATTTTACAGTACTTCCTACAGTTCCTCCATTACAATGCCCACCTTATATTGCCCTAATACACTCACTTCTACACTTATGGTTCTCCTATTATAGTGCTGCCATTATAGTGCTCCCATTACAGTGTCTTGAGTACTGTACCCTCCCCTTTGCCCCATTACAGTAATTGTATTATAGTGCTTCCATTAAAGTCCTTCCTATAGTTATCCAACTACAGTACCCCATCACAATAACCCTATGACAGGACCCAACCTTATATTACGTTTTACATTCTCACCCTCATTATGCACCTTTTACAGAGGACTCCACAGTGCTTAATTGAACCACCCACATTGCAGTGCTCTTATTGTAGTGGGCCTTTACAGAACCCCCATTACAGTACCCTACACAGTGCTCCACCAACCTACCCTCACTGCAGTGTTCGCACTTTAGTTTTAGTCACATTGCAGTGCTTCCATTGTAGTGGGCCTTTATGCTGCCTCATTACAGTGCCTGTCATGATCGCTGCTGCAGCAGGTATTGCTGGCAGTAGTAGTGCTGCAGCTCAGGCAGATCTGATCTCTTTCCATGCAAGGTGCATAGCTTTGTCTGCCTTTCCCTGCTGTCAGCTTGTGACTGATTATCATTCACCTGTGTGGGAATCTGCATGTCTGCTCCCATTGGATGACCTCAGTATAAAGATCTGCTTCCTGCAGGACTCCTCGGGTTATCATAGCTTCAGTTTAAGCCTGTCTTGCTGTTGCTTCAGCCCCAGATCGTGTTTCTTGTTCTAAAGATACTTTGCTGGTCTTGCATCATATATTGGTTCATTGCCAATATATATGCATACCAGCACGTTTATTATTTTCCTTGTATTCGGGTTACGTTGATACATCAGTGTCGCTGATGTATACGTACACGAACTGTTTATATCCTGTGTTCAGTTAGTCAGCTTTCCAGCACGTTTTGGTAGTTTGCGCGTATCGTGATCACCCGTGCTGAGTTAGTTATCCTGCTCCTGGTTCTGTTTGTGGATTGCGTTCATCTCTGCGAAGAGATAAAGAATCCTTCTGAATCCTGTTCTGTTACCGTTTGTGGATTGCGTTCATCTCTGCGAAGAGATAACGAATCCTTCTGAATCCTGTTCTGTTACCGTTTGTGGATTGCGTTCATCTCTGCGAAGAGATAACGAATCCTTCTGAATCCTGTTCTGTTACCGTTTGTGGATTGCGTTCATCTCTGCGAAGAGATAACGAATCCTTCTGAATCCTGTTCTGTTATCGTTTGTGGATTGCGTTCATCTCTGCGAAGAGATAGCAAATCCTTCTGAGTCCTGTTCCCTGTATTACTCCAGTCCTAGTCAGTGTTCCTGCTTATGTCATATATCGGTTCATTGCCGATATATACATATATTAGTCAGACGTTACAAATAGTTTCATTGATAGCTGTAATTGTAATACGCTAGGAAAACATACTTATTGTATATTTGTCTGTGTTACGTTCATCTATCTTGATCCTGCTATTTCCTGACTGTCCTGTCCTGTCTTTGTGAGGCACGCCATCGCTGCTGCGCATTGGCTGCCTCATTCCAGTCTGTCTTGTTGTGAACGCATGCTGTCACTAAGTAGTGGCTAGCTAGCAAGCGTTCATTCTGTCTACCTGTCCTGATCTCCTCAGTTCTGGTTTATGCGCTCAGCGCTACTTTGCGCTGAGACGTTATAGCGAAAGTATTGTTTGTGGCTGTCGGATCTGCACCGGCTCTGTGCGCCACAATCTCCTGTTGGAGTCAGTCCTCCCCTCCACTATACTAGGGATAGCCTGTTTCCTTGTGCTAGTGTGTGTACCTACTTCACGTCAGCTCATGTGTTGCATGCTGACTGTGGAGAATACACCACCAAGCCTAACAGTGCCCTACACAGTGCTCTTTTACCCTCCCCCCCCACTGCAGTGTTCCAATTGTAGTGGGCCTTTATGCTGCCTTATTACAGTACCCTACACAGTGCTCCATTACCCCCCTCACTGCAGTGTTCCCATTGTAGTGGGCCTTTATGCTGCCCCATTACAGTGCCCTACACACTGCTCAATTACCTCCCTCACTACAGTGTTCCCATTGTAGTGGGCCTTTATCCTGCCCCCATTAAAGTACCCTACACACTGCTCCTTTACCCCCCTACTGCAGTGTTCCCATTGTAGTGGGCCTTTATGCTGCCCCATTACAGTGCCCTACACACTGCTCAATTACCTCCCTCACTGCAGTGTTCCCATTGTAGTGGGCCTTTATCCTGCCCCCATTACAGTACCCTACACACTGCTCCATTACCCCCCTCACTGCAGTGTTCCCATTGTAGTGGGCCTTTATGCTGCCCCCATTACAGTACCCTTCACACTGCTCCATTACCCCCCTCACTGCAGTGTTCCCATTGTAGTGCACCTATATGCTGCCCCATTACAGTACCCTACACAGTGCTCCAATACCCCCCCCCCACACACACTGCAGTGTTCCCATTGTAGTGGGCCTTTATGCTGCCCTATTACAGTGCCCTACACACTGCTCCATTACCCCCCCCCTACTGCAGTGTTCCCATTGTAGTGGGCCTTTATGCTGCCCCCATTACAGTACCCTAAACAGTGCTCCATTACCCCCTCCCCTCCCCCACTGCAGTGCTCTCATTGTAGTGAACCTTTACAATGCCTCATTACAGTACCCTACACAGAGCTCCATTGCCCCCCCCCCCCACTGCAGTGCTCTCATTGTAGTGCACCTGTATGCTGCCCCCATTACAGTACCCTAAAAAGTGCTCCATTACCCCCCCCCCCCCCCCCCGTTCCACTGCAGTGCTCTCATTGTAGTTGGCCTTTATGCTGCCCATTACAGTGCCCTACACAGTGCTCCATTACCTCCCTCACTGCAGTGTTCCCATTGTAATGCACCTTTACAATGCCCCCATTACAGTGCCCTACACAATTCTCCATTAGCCCCCCTCACTGCAGTGTTCCCATTGTAGTATTGTAGTGGGCCTTAATGCTGCTCCCATTACAGTACCCTCATCCATTTAACATCGCATTTCATGCCAGTCTGTGCAAGGAAGGAATTTATCGCAGGGCTATTCACAGACCTGCAAATAAAGGATGCTTTCTACCAACTCTGTAACAGTATAAACGATTGACAATCCTGCATGATTGTGAGATGCTGATTAGAGACTCACAAAGTCATCACATGAATCTGCGCACTCATTTATGACTGATCTGCAGCAGCAGTCCCGGGACACCGAGTGAGGGGCGGTGATATTCCCAAAAGCTCAGACTGTTGTTGCAAGATTTGCACCCCACCCTTGTGAGTATAATACTTATATATACACATGTGCTCACATCCCTTGTCTATCGATACTGCACCATTGTCTCCTGGTCTCTCTAATTCACAGAGACTTACGGGTAACCATCCAGGATCAAAACTTTGATTATTTATAAATGACTGGCCTTCTTATTATAGCTCATTCATATGACGCCTTTTCCCCTTTTTCCTGCTTCTAGCGAGATCGCCTGACCAGTTTTAGGAAGTCTGGGATGAAGAAAGAGAAGGAGAAGCCCCTCATTCAGCATTTCACCGACACACAGACCACCATGGTGGACTTCCCGGCCCCCCAGCAGCCAGAGGAGATTCTACTGTCTGAGAAGGAGGTCCTGGATCTGTTTGAGAAAATGATGGTGAGTCGCTGAAGAAGGCTGGGAAAGGGGTCCCTGATTAGGGGGCTGCATGTATAATCTATGAACATTGAGCAACAATAGTGCTGATATATCGCAGCCCAATCCAATCCCAGGGCCAGATCTTCCTCCAGTCCTGTGCAACATCCAGGAACTGTGTATATCTGTATATCACCTCCAGTATGTACAGTATAAGCTGTTACTCTGTGTCTGTACTGATAGTAAACTAGCTGCAGTGTGTGCTGATCTCTGCTACCCCCAGTATGTACAGTATAAGCTGTTACTCTGTTCCTGTACTGATAGTAAGCTAGCTGCAGTATGTGCTGATCTCTGCTGCCTCCAGTATGTACAGTATAAGCTGTTACTCTGTGCCTGCACTGATAGTAAACTAGCTGCAGTGTGTGCTGATCTCTGCTGCCTCCAGTATGTACAGTATAAGCTGTTACTCTGTGCCTGTACTGATAGTAAAGTAGCTGCAGCGTGTGCTGATCTCTGCTACCTCCAGTATGTACAGTATAAGCTGTTACTCTGTGCCTGTACTGATAGTAAACTAGCTGCAGTGTGTGCTGATCTCTGCTACCTCAAGTATGTACAGTATAAGCTGTTACTCTGTGCCTGTACTTATAGTAAACTAGCTGCAGTGTGTGCTGATCTCTGCTACCTCCAGTATGTACAGTATAAGCTGTTACTCTGTGCCTGTACTAATAGTAAACTAGCTGCAGTGTGTCCTGATCTCTGCTACCTCCAGTATGTACAGTATAAGCTGTTACTCTGTACCTGTACTGATAGTAAACTAGCTGCAGTGTGTGCTGATCTCGGCTGCCTCCAGTATGTACAGTATAAGCTGTTACTCTGTGCCTGTGCTGATAGTAAACTAGCTGCAGTGTGTCCTGATCTCTGCTACCTCCAGTATGTACAGTATAAGCTGTTACTCTGTGTCTGTACTGATAGTAAACTAGCTGCAGCATGTGCTGATCTCTGCTGCCTCCAGTATGTATAGAATAAGCTGTTACTCTGTACCTGTACTGATAGTAAACTAGCTGCAGTGTGTGCTGATCTCGGCTGCCTCCAGTATGTACAGTATAAGCTGTTACTCTGTACCTGTACTGATAGTAAACTAGCTGCAGTGTGTCCTGATCTCTGCTACCTCCAGTATGTACAGTATAAGCTGTTACTCTGTGTCTGTACTGATAGTAAACTAGCTGCAGCATGTGCTGATCTCTGCTGCCTCCAGTATGTATAGAATAAGCTGTTACTCTGTGCCTGTACTGATAGTAAACTAGCTGCAGTGTGTCCTGATCTCTGCTACCTCCAGTATGTACAGTATAAGCTGTTACTCTGTGTCTGTACTGATAGTAAACTAGCTGCAGCATGTGCTGATCTCTGCTACCTCCAGTATGTACAGTATAAGCTGTTACTCTGTGCCTATACTGATAGTAAACTAGCTGCAGTGTGTGCTGATCTCTGCTACCTCCATTATGTACAGTATAAGCTGTTACTCTGTGCCTGTACTGATAGTAAACTAGCTGCAGCGTGTGCTGATCTCTGCTACCTCCAGTATGTACAGTATAAGCTGTTACTCTGTGCCTGTACTTATAGTAAACTAGCTGCAGTGTGTGCTGATCTCTGCTACCCCCAGGATGTACAGTATAAGCCGTTACTCTGCGCCTGTACTGATAGTAAACTAGTTGCAGCGTGTGCTGATCCCTGCTGCCTCCAGTATGTACAGTATAAGCTGTTACTCTGTACCTGTACTGATAGTAAACTAGCTGCAGTGTGTGCTGATCTCTGCTACATCCAGTATGTACAGTATAAGCTGTTACTCTGTGCCTGTACTGATAGTAAACTAGCTGCAGTGTGTGCTGACCTCTGCTGCCTCCAGTATGTACAGTATAAACTGTTACTCTGTGTCTGTACTGATAGTAAACTAGCTGCAGTGTGTGCTGACCTCTGCTGCCTCCAGTATGTACAGTATAAGCTGTTACTCTGTGCCTGTACTGATAGTAAACTAGCTGCAGTGTGTGCTGACCTCTGCTGCCTCCAGTATGTACAGTATAAGCTGTTACTCTGTGCCTGTACTGATAGTAAACTAGCTGCAGTGTGTGCTGATCTCTGCTGCCTCCAGTATGTACAGTATAAGCTGTTACTCTGTACCTGTACTGATAGTAAACTAGCTGCAGCGTGTGCTGATCTCTGCTGCCTCCAGTATGTACAGTATAAGCTGTTACTCTGTGTCTGTACTGATAGTAAGCTAGCTGTAGTGTGTGCTGATCTCTGCTGCCTCCAGTATGTACAGTATAAGCTGTTACACTGTGCCTGTACTGATAGTAAGCTAGCTGTAGTGTGTGCTGATCTCTGCTGCCTCCAGTATGTACAGTATAAGCTGTTACCCTGTGCCTGTACTGATACTAAACTAGCTGCAGAGTGTGCTAATCTCTGCTGCATTCAGTATGTACAGTATAAGCTGTTACACTGTGCCTGTACTGATAGTAAACTAGCTGCAGCGTGTGCTGATCTCTGCTACCCCCAGTATGTACAGTATAAGCTGTTACTCTGTGCCTGTACTGATAGTAAACTAGCTGCAGCGTGTGCTGATCTCTGCTGCCTCCAGTATGTACAGTATAAGCTGTTACTCTGGGTCTGTACTGATAGTAAACTAGCTGCAGCGTGTGCTGATCTCTGCTGCCTCCAGTATGTACAGTATAAGCTGTTACTCTGTGCCTGTACTGATAGTAAACTAGCTGCAGCGTGTGCTGATCTCTGCTACCCCCAGTATGTACAGTATAAGCTGTTACTCTGGGTCTGTACTGATAGTAAACTAGCTGCAGCGTGTGCTGATCTCTGCTGCCTCCAGTATGTACAGTATAAGCTGTTACTCTGTGCCTGTACTGATAGTAAACTAGCTGCAGTTTGTACTGATCTCTGCTGCCTCCAGTATGTACAGTATAAGCTGTTACTCTGTGTCTGTACTGATAGTAAACTAGCTGCAGCGTGTGCTGATCTCTGCTACCTCCAGTGTGTACAGTATAAGCTGTTACTCTGAGCCTGTACTGATAGTAAACTAGCTGCAGCGTATGCTGATCTCTGCTGCCTCCAGTATGTACAGTATAAGCGGTTACTCTGTACATGTACTGATAGTAATATAGCTGCAGCATGTGCTGATCTCTGCTGCCTCCAGTATGTACAGTATAAGCGGTTACTCTGTCCCTATACTGATAGTAAACTAGCTGCAGTGTGTGCTGATCTCTGCTACCCCCAGTATGTACAGTATAAACTGTTACTCTGTGCCTGTACTGATAGTAAACTAGCTGCAGTGTGTGCTGATCTCTGCTACGTCCAGTATGTACAGTATAAGCTGTTACTCTGTGTTTGTACTGATAGTAAACTAGCTGCAGCGTGTGCTGATCTCTGCTGCCTCCAGTATGTACAGTATAAGCTGTTACTCTGTGCCTGTACTGATAGTAAACTAGCTGCAGCGTGTGCTGATCTCTGCTTCCTCCAGTATGTATAGTATAAGCTGTTGCTCTGTGCCTGTACTGATAGTAAACTAGCTGCAGCATGTGCTGATCTCTGCTGCCTCCAGTATGTACAGTATAAGCTGTTACTCTGTGCCTGTACTGATAGAAAACTAGCTGCAGTGTGTGCTGATCTCGGCTGCCTCCAGTATGTACAGTATAAGCTGTTACTCTGTGCCTGTACTGATAGTAAACTAGCTGCATTGTGTGCTGATCTCTGCTGCCTCCAGTATGTACAGTATAAACTGTTACTCTGTGCCTGTACTGATAGAAAACTAGCTGCAGCGTGTGCTGATCTCTGCTACCTCCAGTGTGTACAGTATAAGCTGTCACTCTGTGTCTGTACTGATAGTAAACTAGCTGCAATGTGTGTGCTGATCTCTGCTGCCTCCAGTATGTACAGTATAAGCTGTTACTCTGTGCCTGTGCTGATAGTAAACTAGCTGCAGTGTGTGCTGATCTCTGCTACCTCCAGTATGTACAGTATAAGCTGTTACTCTGTGCCTGTACTGATAGTAAACTAGCTGCAGTGTGTGCTGATCTCTGCTACCTCCAGTATGTACAGTATAAGCTGTTACTCTGTGCCTGTACTGATAGTAAACTAGCTGCAGTGTGTGCTGATCTCGGCTGCCTCCAGTATGTACAGTATAAGCTGTTACTCTGTGCCTGTGCTGATAGTAAACTAGTTGCAGTGTGTGCTGATCTCTGCTGCCCCCAGTATGTACAGTATAAGCTGTTACTCTGTGCCTGTACTCAGTATTCTCCCCGGGCCCTTTTAGCCGGGAGCTCCACCCAGCTAGTTTTGGTGAGCACCCGGCTGTCATCGGCTCACCTCCTCCTCTGCTGTAAGCAGAGTTGTGCAGAGAAGCACCAGTCCTGTATTCTCTCATCTCGCCACACCCAGCTACTTCTTCATGCCACCCGGCTGGAAAAAAATTCTGGGGAGAACACTGGTACTGATAGGAAACTAGCGCCAGTCAGGGGCGTAACTAGAAATCACCAGCCCCCCCCCCCCCCCCCCCCCTCCAGGCCCGCTCAGGCAGGAGGGATTGCAGAATGAGGGGAGAGCTTGGTCTCTGTCCCCTTAGCGCTCCCCTCCAGCTGCAATCAGTGTCTGTAAAGCGGGCAAAACACACACCTCCATCCACCGTGGAGGTCCGATCTGTAAGTGCCTCATTCTACTTCCTGTTTAGACAGGAAGTAGCGTCAGACACTTAGAGAGAGGAAGCTGCGGCGGTGGAGAGCAGGAAGCTGTGTGTTCCTGGCCGCTCTGCAGGCACTGATTGATGCAGGAGGGGAGCGCTGAAGGGAGAGCGCGAGGTGAGGGTGGAGGAGGGGACTTCCCAAGCCCCCCCCCAAAAAAAAACATCCCTGAGGGGGCCCCAGAGGGGTCCCGGGCCTCCTGGCGGGTGCAGGGGTTGCAGCCCCTGGCGTCAGTGTTTGCTGATCTCTGCTACCCCCAGTATGTAGGGCAATACAGGACAATTTCTAGGCTACTCCCAGGGAGGGGGCGTAAAACTTTCCCCCCACTGACTTGAGCACACTGTTGCAATTCCATAGCCAGTATTCATTAGCCAGATGCAGCCCTCCCTATTTATAGTCAGAAGTCCCCCCCACAATAGGCAGCCAGATGCCCCCTGCAGTGTAGGTATGAATGTTGGGGGATTGGCCTCCTCTGTGGATGCCATATGTCAGTGTGGAAGCCCCCTATACCAGGGCCTGGTAGGTGATGGGGGTCTGGCCTCTGGGATAGCCGGCTGGGTGAGAATTAGCCCTGAAGACTAGTGCTGGATTCCCCCTCCTGCTGGCAGCTGGCAGAATCACTTCCAGGATATTTCAGCGGGATGAAAGAGACTGAGAGAATTTCTTCTGTGCAATTGTGTTATCTGCAGAATCAGCGGGAACAATAACTGCATCTCGGTTACAATAAAGAGGAAATTTCCTTCCTTTAATACCACCGAGATCAGAACTGATGAGAGTAATTTCATTTGTGTCTGAATCACATGAGAGACGGACTCTGGCAAACGAGCGCCGCTCCCGCTAAGCGTTTTTTCCAACGCCGCACACGCCACGCTGAACGCACACGTCACATCGCAAATAGTGGTATATGTGTTGTCACCGGGCCTTATTATCTGTAATATTCCTGTTATTATTGATGTGAACTCTGAACAGACAGCTAAACCCCCACCTGAAATACCGTACAATGCAATACAGGCCTTTCCCATAATATACTCTGTACCCTCCCCATCTGTCTACTGCAGCTCAGCAGCACAGCCTGGGCATAGCTCCTCCTCCAGCCTGCTGATTGGACAGGGAAGGTCAGCAAGTGATGAGATCGCCACTGTTCACAGTGCTGCCCTCCCACTTCCATCCCCCATAATTATTCAATAATCATGTCACTGACTGTCCTCAGATGAGCTCACAATCTAATCCTACCATAGTCATAGTCTAATCAGAGGGCCCAACCGTCCCGATCTCGTCGGGACTGTCACGATTTGGGGGGGCTCTCCCGCTGTCACGGTATGAGCCCCCCAAGTCCCGGGCGGCAGTGGGCAGCAGTAAAAAAAAAAATGATCGAGGCGCCAGCCACGCGTGGTATGCGGGATGCGGCCATAGCATTACTACCTCCCTCCCTCCCTCCCTTGAGATCTGCCCCCGTGTCCCCATTAGCAGAGTGCGCAGCGAGCGGAGCGGGCTGTCATTACCTGCGTCCATGCACGCATACCGATGTCCGGCTTCACTCTGCTTCCTGTGACGTCACAGGAAGCAGGAAGCTGGAGAAAGACATCGGTATGCGTGCATGGACGGAGGTAAGATGACAGCCCGCTCCGCTCGCTGCGCACTCTGCTAACGGGGACACGGGGGCAGATCTCAAGGGAGGGAGGGAGGGAGGGAGGTAGTAATGATATGGCCGCATCCCGCATACCACGCGTGGCTGGCGCCTCGATCATTTTTTGGCACCCATCCTCACCCTCCTCCCCACCCACGGGCACCCTTACCCTCCTCCCCACCCACGGGCAGGGTGTATGAGGGTATATTTAATAAAAAAAAAAGAATAAGGGCATAAATATTAATAAAAAAAAATATTAAAAAAACGATGGTAGGCGTGTCTTGGGGGTGTGGTTGGGGGTGTGGTTAGGGGTGTGGCCAGTGTCCCGGTTTCTTAGTTTAAAATGTTGGGAGGTATGGTCTAATGTCCTTTCATATTATTATTCTGTATTTATATAGCACTGACCTCTCCTGCAGCACATTACAGAGTACATAGTCATGTCAGTGACTGTCCTCAGATGAGCTCACACTCTAATCCTACCATAGTCATAATCTAATGTCCTACCATATTATTATTATGTATTTATATAGCACTGACATCTTCTGCAGCACTGTACAGAGTACATAGTCATGTCACTGACTGTTCTCAGATGAGCCTCACAATCTAATCCTATCATAGTGATAGTCTAATGTCCTACCATATTATTATTATGTATTTATATAGCACTGACATCTTCTGCAGCACTGTACAGAGTACATAGTCATGTCACTGACTGTCCTCAGAGGACCTCACAATCTAATCCTACCATAGTCATAGTCTAATGTCCTTTCATATTATTATTCTGTATTTATATAGCACTGACCTCTTCTGCAGCACATTACAGAGTACATAGTCATGTCACTGACTGTCCTCAGAGGAGCTCACACTCTAATCCTACCATAGTCATAGTCTAATGTCCTACCATATTATTATTATGTATTTATATAGCACTGACATCTTCTGCAGCACTGTACAGAGTACATAGTCATGTCACTGACTGTCCTCAGAGGAGCTCACAATCTAATCCTACCATAGTCATAGTCTAATGTCCTCCCATATTATTATTATGTATTTATATAGCACTGACATCTCCTGCAGCACTGTACAGAGTACATAGTCATGTCACTGACTGTCCTCAGAGGAGCTCACACTCTAATCCTACCATAGTCATAGTCTAATGTCCTACCATATTATTATTATGTATTTATATAGCACTGACATCTTCTGCAGCACATTACAGAGTACATAATCATGTCACTGACTCCTCAGAGGAGCTCACACTCTAATCCTACCATAGTCATAGTCTAATGTCCTACCATATTATTATTATGTATTTATATAGCACTGACATCTCCTGCAGCACATTACAGAGTACATAGTCATGTCACTGACTGTCCCCAGAGGAGCTCACAGTCTAATCCTACCATAGTCATATGTCAAATGTCCTACCTTATTATTATTATGTATTTATATAGCACTGACATCTTCTGCAGCACATTACAGAGTACATAATCATGTCACTGACTGTCCTCAGATGAGCTCACACTCTAATCCTACCATAGTCATAATCTAATGTCCTACCATATTATTATTATGTATTTATATAGCACTGGCATCTTCTGCAGCACATTACAGAGTGCATAGTCATGTCACTGACTGTCCTCAGATGAGCTCACAATCTAATCCTATCATAGTCATAGTGTAATGTCCTACCATATTATTATTATGTATTTATATAGCACTGACATCTTCTGCAGCACATTACAGAGTACATAGTCATGTCACTGACTGTCCTCAGATGAGCTCACAATTTAATCCTACCATAGTCATAGTGTAATGCCCTACCATATTAATATTATGTATTTATATAGCACTGATCCCTTCTGCTGCACTTTACAGAGTGCATAGTCATGTCACTGACTGTCCTCAGAGGAGCTCACACTCTAATCCTACCATAGTCATAGTGTAATGTCCTACCATATTATTATTACTAGCCAACCCGCGTCGTAGCATACGCCGCATCTATCTATCTATCTAATAGAGTACGTGCCTCAACCTTGAAGCAAGAAGAAGTAAGCTTTCCATGAGAAAATGTATGCGTGCTCAAACACCAAGTTTAGCAAGTCTGGCTTTGCAAATCCGGCCTAATTGGCTATTCATGAGGCAATGCTCATGCAAATATGCATTTGCTTTCACATGCCAAACTATGCAGGGTCAAAAAACCAATACTGCAAAGTGCTCTCTCGCTGCCTGGGAACCACAGCGGCACCCCGGAGTGGGAGGCTGGGTGGCGCAGCTGCCCCCCCCCCCCCCCCCAAGCGTGGCCAGCGCTGGGGAGAGCCGTCCGCACCCACCTCCTAATATTAAAAACAGCCACTTACCTTAACGTCCATTGGGTTCTGCTACATGCGCATTAATTTTCTCATGGAAAGCATTTTGTGCAGTTTGTATCCTTTGGAGGCAGGTGGTGGATGGCGGTGGTGTGAACCCTGGAGTGAGTTGTCTGCGCCTGACCCCCCCCCCCTCTGGAGTGCTGTATGTGAGCCAGCCCTGAGCTCTAAAGCTCGGGGTGACCCATGCTTCTCTCCTTTCTCATGTGGTGCCCCCAAATTAATGCGCATGTAGCAGAACGCAATGGACGTTAAGGTAAGTGCCTGTTTTTAATATTGGGAGGTGGGTGCAGACGGCTCTCCCTGGCGCTGGCCACACTTGGGGGGGGGGTCGTCCACGCCACCCAGCCTCCCCCTCCGGGGTGCCGCTGTGGTTTCCAGGCAGTGAGAGAGCCTGGGACCCTGCGGTCCCCCAGTTGTATAAAAAGGGGGCATTGGGAATCCTCCCCGTGGCGCTCCTGGAGGCCTGGAGCACACCAAAAACTGCTAGCAGATCCACAAAATGCTAGCAGATTTTGAAACGCTTTTTCTTATTTTTCTGTAGCATTTCACCTAGCATTTTGCGGTTTTGTAAAGCGTTTTTGGTGTAGTAGATTTCATATATTGTTACAGTAAAGCTGTTACTGAACAGCTTCTGTAACAAAAACGCCTGCAAAACCGCTCTGAACTGCCGTTTTTCAGAGCGGTTTGCGTTTTTCCTATACTTAACATTGAGGCAGAAACGCATCCGAAATCCAAAAAAATGCCTCACCTCGGGAGTATGCGTTTCAGCAAAACGCCTCCCGCTCTGGTGTGCACCAGCCCATTGAAATACATTACCCAAGCGTATCCGCAGCCGCAAGTGGATCGCAAAACGCTGCCGAACCGCTCTGGTGTGCACTAAGCCGGATAGTGCTAATGTAGCATGTAGCAGGGTGACTGCTTTGTGGTATTGGTTTGTGCATGCATTTGCATGAGCATTGCCTCATGAATATCCAATTAGGCCAGATTTGCAATGTCAGACTTGCTAGGGTAAGGCCTCTTTTCCATGGACTGTGAATAGGCAGTGAAATGGCTCTCAAACTCTCACAACTGCTCACTGCTGCCTGGTAACTGCTCGCTGCTGCCTGGTAACTGCTCGCTGCTGCCTGGTAACTGCTCGCTGCTGCCTGGTAACTGCTCGCTGCTGCCTGGTAACTGCTCGCTGCTGCCTGGTAACTGCTCGCTGCTGCCTGGTAACTGCTCGCTGCTGCCTGGTAACTGCTCGCTGCTGCCTGGTAACTGCTCGCTGCTGCCTTGTAACTGCTCGCTGCTGCCTGGTAACTGCTCGCTGCTGCCTGGTAACTGCTCGCTGCTGCCTGGTAACTGCTCGCTGCTGCCTGGTAACTGCTCGCTGCTGCCTGGTAACTGCTTGCTGCTGCCTGGTAACTGCTCGCTGCTGCCTGGTAACTGCTTGCTGCTGCCTGGTAACTGCTTGCTGCTGCCTGGTAACTGCTTGCTGCTGCCTGGTAACTGCTTGCTGCTGCCTGGTAACTGCTTGCTGCTGCCTGGTAACTGCTCGCTGCTGCCTGGTAACTGCTCGCTGCTGCCTGGTAACTGCTCGCTGCTGCCTGGTAACTGCTCGCTGCTGCCTGGTAACTGCTCGCTGCTGCCTGGTAACTGCTCGCTGCTGCCTGGTAACTGCTCGCTGCTGCCTGGTAACTGCTTGCTGCTGCCTGGTAACTGCTTGCTGCTGCCTGGTAACTGCTTGTTGCTGCCTGGTATCTGCTCACTTCTGACTGATAACTGCTTGCTGCTGCCTGGTAACTGCTTGTTGCTGCCTGGTAACTGCTTGTTGCTGCCTGGTATCTTCTCAATGCTGCCTGGTAACCACTTGCTGAGCACACAGCTCAACAGTCCGTGGAAAAGAGGCCTTAAACTTGGTGTTTGATCACGCATAAATTTTCTCATGCAAAGTACTTCTTCTTCTTGTTTGAAGGTTGAGGCACTTAGTCTATTATATATATAGATTATGTATTTATATAGCACTGACATCTTCTGCAGCACTGTACAGAGTACATAGTCATGTCACTGACTGTCCTCAGAGGAGCTCACACTCTAATCCTACCATAGTCATAGTCTAGTGTCCTACCATATTATTATTATGTAATTATATAGCACTGACATCTTCTGCAGCACTTTACAGAGTACATAGTCATGTCACTGACTGTCCTCAGAGGAGCTCACACTCTAATCCTACCATAGTCATAGTCTAATGTCCTACCATATTATTATTATGTATTTATATAGCACTGACATCTTCTGCAGCACTGTACAGAGTACATAGTCATGTCACTGACTGTCCTCAGGAGCTCACACTCTAAAGCAGGCCATACACTGGCTCGATTCGCGGCCGTTTCGACAGCAGATTCGATCCTGGGATCGGTCCGTCGATCGCGCCGTGCGGGAAATTACCCTCGATCGCCCGCGGGTAAAGTGCGCGTCGCTAGCGGCGGCCGATCCGATCAAGTATACATTACCTGAGGCTGGCTCCCGGGCGTCTTCTCCGCGCTGCACCGCTCTGTTCCGGCTCCATCCCTGCAGTGACCAGGAAGTTACAATAGAGGGCGCTCTATTTGAACTTCCTGGTCACGGAGTAACACAGGAAGCGCCGGGATGGAGCAAGAACAGCGGTGCGGTGCAGTGCGGAGAAGACGCCCGGGAGCCAGCCTCAGGTAATGTATACGGGGGGGGGGGGGGGGGGACAGGCGGCAGGAGCAGCTTAGCAGATGGTGAATCGGTTTCAGGCTGAAATCGATTCACAATCTGTTTGCAGTAAAGGCAGCCATACGATCCCTCTCTGATCAGATTCCATCAGATAGGGATCTGTCAGCTGGTCGATCTAATGGCAAATCGACCAGTGTATGGCCACCTTAATCCTACCATAGTCATATGTCTATGTGTGTATCATGTAGTCCATTGTCTAGAAACAATGTAGGGGGAAGCCAATTAACTTATCTGTATGATTTTGGGATAGATATATGAAGTGTTTCTGGTGATGAAATCAGGATAAATGATGTAAAAGTGTGTATCCTGAATAATGTGCTACATTCTGCTATATCTACAGCAATATGTTGGTGTTATATAAATCCAAACAATAACAACAATTCTGCTATATGTGCCTCGTTAATGAAGGCAGAGGCTCCCTTTCTACCCCCCGGTTTTCCTTCCCTGAGCGGTTGTGCCGGAGTGATTCCTTAAGGCAGTGCCCTCCCTGCTTCCAGCGGTGGGAAGAAGCTGGTGAGAGAAGCCGCCATGACGCTTCCTGCGCTGGAAGAGGCCGTTATGTGATTAGGTCGCGGCTATAATTTGCAGATCCGTTTTATGGCCCTAAATGTAGGATTTTAGTTTTAACAGCTTTACACTTACCGCAGCGACGGGCTGACTCATTACCTAATAACAAAAAACAACAACAACAAAACAAACGCTCAGCGAAATATATCCGCGGCCGCTAATGCCAGCCGCAGAGCCGATAGATTACAAATATTAGATCAAATTAAAACAAATTACTGCGCATTATTGTCTCTTATGAGGGGATTCACACGCTGATAATCGCATCATTCGCGCTTTTATTGCGATGTTTACTGCGAGGGATTACTGCACTTATTATGCATTAAAAAGACAAAAAAAGATCATTACTTTATTAAGTTCTCTAAATAAGAAGCTGCACAAAGCAGAATGGACGGGATTTGCACGCGTCACTCACTTCTCCCAGAAATCATATGTACTGAACGATGGCCCTCATTGGCGGAGACAAGGGTAAGGTAACACCCCCTGCAGCGGGAAGCATGTGTAGTTATTCAGGTTCTGATCAGAAGATTTCAGATTGAGGTTAGGAATTTGAATATTCTGATCACGACAACACGAGTCATCAGGCCAGACTCTGCCATGGCAGAGAAGATTCTAAAGAGAACCTTCCCACCCTCAACTGGAAAACCAATTCATCATCAAAGGGTAGAGTGATGGGTTCATAAGAGCCGGCGTCCAATCACAGGACTTCAATCCTGCTCAACTCCTATCAGATTAGCCGTAGGCTCTAGAACGACTTATTGTCCAGTGGTGGGTAATGGTTTGGCCAGTGATGCTCGGATACCCCCCTATCACGAATTCGACTATGCGAATCATCGGCCGTGATTGAAAAAAAAATCAGGAAATTCCGTGATTCATTTACGGATTTGAAACGGACTCATGAATTTGAATTCGCGTTTTAGGTAACAGCAAGGCCCCCATACACGCTACAATCCCCTGAATTGCATGGATTATAAAGGTGACAAGGAGCTACAACTTAAACCTAAAAAAATCCAAAAAGAACTTTGTTTTTGAGAAAATGGATTTTAAAGTTAAATCAACACTTTAAATGGGGCTATTAACTGGTAATAAGTAGAGATGTCGCAAACCTCCGATTTTCGGTTCGCGAACCGGGTTCGCGAACTTCCGCGGAAGGTTCGCTTCGCGGAAAAGTTTGCGAACCGCAATAGACTTCAATGGGGAGGCGAACTTTGAAAAATAGAAAAAATTATGCTGGCCACAAAACTGATGGAAAAGATGTTTCAAGGGGTCTAACACCTGGAGGGGGGCATGGCGGAGTGGGATACACGCCAAAAGTCCAGGGGAAAAATCTGGATTTGACGCAAAGCAGCGTTTTAAGGGCAGAAATCACATTGAATGCTAAATTGCAGGCCTAACGTGCTTTCAAACATCTTGCATGTGTATACATCAATCAGGGAGTGCAATTAGAGTACTGCTTCACACTGACACACCAAACTCACTGTGTATTGCACCGCAAACAGCTGTTTGTGTAGTGACGGCCGTGCTGGACTTGTGCGCACCATGGCGAGAGTGCAGGCCGTGGCGGTTTTCAAGCCCATATGGTCGCCGGGCTGTGGTAGCTCAATGATAGAACAACAGTGACTGTCCAGCTGATCAAATTTGGTCTGTCCACAATGAAGCAACGACCTTATTATCTTCTTGTATGTAGGTAGGCATAGGTAGGTGCCCCAGTATAGGTAGATAGGCATAGGTAGGTGCCTCAGTAGTTAGCTAGGCATAGGTAGGAGTCCCAGTATAGGTAGGTAGGCATAGGTAGGAGTCCCAGTATAGGTAGGTAGGCATAGGTAGGAGTCCCAGTATAGGTAGGTAGGCATAGGTAAGTGTCCCAGTAGTTAGCTAGGCATAGGTAGGAGACCCAGTATAGGTAGGTAGGCATAGGTAGGTCCCTTAGTATAGGTAGGTAGGCATAGGTAGGTGTCCCAGTAGTTAGCTAGGCATAGATAGAAGACCCAGTATTTAGCTAGGCATAGGTGGGAGACACAGTATAGGTAGGTAGGCATAGGTAGGAGTCCCAGTATAGGTAGGTAGGCATAGGTAGGTGCCTCAGTAGTTAGGTAGTCATAGGTAGGTGCCCCAGTATAGGTAGGTAGGCATAGGTAGGTCCCCTAGTATAGGTAGGTAGGTAGGGGTCCTCGTATAGGTAAGTAGGTGCCCCAGTAGTTAGGTAGGCATAGGTAGGAGTCCCAGTATAGGTAGATAGGCATAGGTAGGAGACCCAGTAGTTAGGTAGGCATAGGTAGGTGCCCCAGTATAGGTAGGTAGGCATAGGTAGGTCCCCTAGTATAGGTAGGTAGGTGCCCCAGTAGTTAGGTAGGCATAGGTAGGTGTCCCAGTATAGTTAGGCAGGGCCTGGCTGGCACAGTAATAACAATTACCAAGGTCCAGCTGCAACAGATAGGGCTGTATAATGTCAGTGAGCAACACACACAAAAAACACATCTGGAAAACATTGTCTCTCAAAAGAGCTGTTGAGGGGTGCTATTTTAGCAATAACAATCAGCCAGGAGCAAGCCAAGAGCCTAACTAATCTGTCCCTAGAAGAACAAGTCTGCAGCAGCTGTCCCTAGTCTGTCTCTAGCAGGCACACGAGTGGGTGTAATGGCCGCCGGAGGCTGCCTTATATAAGGGGGGGGGGGGGGGGGGGCTCCAGGGCTTAGTATAGCCGGATTGGCTACAATGTGCCTGCTGACTGTGATGCAGAGGGTCAAAGTTGACCCTCAATAGAGCATTATGGGGCGAATCGAACTTCCGCAAAACGCGAACGGTTCCAGGCGAACCCCCAATGTTCGCCTGGAACCGTTCGCCGGCGAACCGTTCGGTACATCTCTAGTAATAAGTGGTTTTAAACAGGGAAATACACGTTAAGCAATCACAGGGGTGAAGGTGAGTCCCAATGGCACCTGGCGGTGGTGCTACCACTGGAGGAGGATGAGTGGCCGATGCCACAAAAACACCCAGAGAGGTTTTTGTAAATTTTTTTTTTTTTTTTTTTTGCAGCGATAGCAATGACATGGCAGCAGAGTTGTCCGTGGACGCTGGCATCGGGAGCGCAGACTTTAGTAGTGAAATAGAACATCATCGGCAGTAGGAGGAGGACTAAAGCGGTCAGTGCGGCAGCACATAACGACCATGGCACCTCACTGGTGGTACCACAGCATAATGATGCTGCAGAAAAAATGGCATGCATCCGTGGCTCCCATCCGTGGGAGGATATCACAGCAAGCGTGGGGCTGACTTAAAGGATACCCGAAGTGACATGTGACATAATGAGATAGACATGTGTATGTACAGTGCCAAGCACACAAATAACTAGGCTGGGTTCCTTTTTTTCCTTTTTTTCTTTCTCTGCCTGAAAGAGTTAAATATCAGGTATGTAAGTGGCTGACTCAGTCCTGACTCAGACAGGAAGTGACTACAATGTGACCCTTAGTGATAAGAAATTCCCCTTTTTATCTCTTTCCTGTTCTTAGAAGCCATTTTCTGCTAAGTAAGTGTTTTATAGCTGGAATTTCTTATCAGTGAGGGTCACACTATAGTCACTTCCTGTCTGAGTCAGGACTGAGTCAGCCACTTACATACCTGATATTTAACTCTTTCAGGCAGAGAAAGAAAAAAAGGAACACAGCATAGTTATTAGTGTGCTAGGCACTATACATACCCATGTCTATCTCATCATGTCACATGTCACTTTGGGTATCCTTTAAGTAATCACTCACTGGCCAGCTAGCTGAATACAAGTATCAGATACAGTATAAGGGCAACGTAAGGACTGGAAACGCTCTTGCTAATGTACAATATGGCCTGGAGATGATCCTCTCGGTGCCGCAGAGTCTAGCAAGGACGGAGCTCTGGAAATGGCCCCCACTTTATATACAGGAGGGGAGGGCAGAGCCTCCCCTCCTATGATTGGTTGCTAGGGCCTGGCTGGGGGCCTCTGATTGGCCCAGGGATGTCAATTCTGCCCATTTCAGCCAATCACGACCTAATCTCGGATTTCCACCGCGATCACGGCCGTAACTGAATTCCGAATACTTGCAATCATGGAATTTCCGTGGCCGGTTTCCGTGATCCAGAGTCGATCACGGATTCGGATTCGGAAGTCAAATAGTGAAAAAGTGCTTGTTATACACGGCTATTCCGCGATCACGGAGATTATCCGAGCACCACTGGTTTTGGCTCTATATGGATCCAATAAATAATAATAATGCCATGTATTTGTATTTGTCCTGGATGCCATGATCGCACAGTGTCTTGAACTTCTCATGCATGTTTACCACAATGTGTTTTGTGCTATGTACAGCACTATGGAAGATGCTGGTACCATATCAATCCAATAAATAATATATAATCAGTGACAGGAGCTGAAGATGCAACAATAGTGGCAGGTTAAGTACAGGACAGAGTCACAAGTAGATCTCCCCCCACCCTTCTTGGCAAGCCCCCCCCAGCTGTCAGAGACCTTTGTATGGGATAAACCAATGTCTGTGGCTGGTAGTGAAGGTAGAACTAGTTATAGGTTTTAGGACTGGAGATGGAGTTACAGGTGGTGGAACTGTAGCCTAAGTAACTGGTTGCATGACTGGAATTTCCTGGTATACTGGCAGCAGAGCCTGTCTGGAGAAATTTGGCACTTTGGTTGCCTCCTGGTTGAAACTGGGATCAAGACTCTTGAGAAGCACCCACATTTTATCTATTGGCAGTAAAGCAACCAAACCCTCATGAAAGGGCCCACATTGTGGTCAAACGGCTACAGATAAGGGAAACCCAGTAGCTAGAGTTTCTTTCTGCTGGCCAAGACAGGTAACAAGATTCTGAATGAACATTCAAACTTGGTTATACAGCGTTAGGGCCTGAACCATGACCTGAGCAAACTGCCATGCATGGACAGCTACGTAGATGGACCTCCCAAGTCACTGGTCTGGTACGCTGGTTCCTCCGCCAGCGACAGGCTAAAACTCCAGAGGGTCATTAGATCAGCAGAGAGAACCATCGGAAAACCCCTCCCTTCACTTGACCTACTTTACAACACAAGACTGCGCACTAGAACGCTGAAGATAGCCAACGACCCCTCCCACCCTGGCCAGTGCTACTTCAGCCGCCTACGTTCAGGGCGGAGATTCCGGGTCATCCCCACCAGGACTACGAGGCACAGGAACTAGTTCTTCCCCTCTGCCGTCAACCTCCTGAACTCCTCCCATGTTCTGCCTCCAACCCCACCATCTTAGGTTCATAGACTGGCCCTGTCACAGACATTCTGCCTGCTTGGAACTGTAAGGGCCCTGGCTGCCCTTTTGCTCACAGTCCTCATAGACTGGCATCATTACCCGTAGTATTTTTTGTTAAATGCAACTGTATTATATGGTTAATTGTGTTATCATGTATGTCTCCTGTATACTGCACCACTGTCATGTTTGTTGCTGAGCTCTGTATGTGCCAAATCCAATTCTAGGCATGACCCTGTCATGCTTGGCAAAATAAATGATTCTGATTCTGATGAGCATACAGGAGACAGCTGACTAGACTGAAGCCGATGTGGACACAAGAGAGGAGTGGGCAGATCACAGATTAGACTTCAGATTATGGAACCTTCATCATAAATGACAAAGTTCTGTTGGAGACTTATGGGTATTGGGCAGTATTGGGACTGGTAGGATGCTAGGAACTGAGCCCCTTGGATCAGGACAGGCAGGGGTACTTATTGCTGTTTCTTCTGAACATTCAGGATCAGGACTGGCAGGGTTCCTAGTGGGGCTCTTGTTTATTAGTGAATGAAGATGGCAGCCTCCATATTCTTCTCCCTTTAAAGGGACTCCGAGCACCTCTCTTGGGCATGCCTTTAAGCCAGACGACTTCCTACAAAGTCCTGCTATGACCCCTCTGGAGGGGCCTCTTGCAATGGCCATGCGTGTCACTTCCTCTTCCTGCTTCACTCAGTGATGCACTTCTCTAACAGAGAAGACAGGGGTGACCCAGATGTTATAACATAGCCAAGATGGCAGCCGTGATTTTTAAATTGAAATCGAACAAAAACTATTTGGTGTAGAACGGCGATTCAGGCATCAAATGAAAGAGGAGAGCACAAGCTGCAGAAAGGTATGCATCTTTAAGTACTTTGCAGTACTGGTCGGAGTCTCTAGGCATTCCCATGAGAGGTGCTCGGAGTCCCTTTAAACCAACACATTATCCTTTAAATCTCTCTTTCTCTTTAAATGTCTGCAGATTTCCTTCAGGGCATAAATAAACCTTCCTTTATCTTCGGAATACTTTCCCAGCGTCCGCAGCGTTTTCCCAATGGCCTCAGCGGAAGCAGATGCAACAAGTTGCAAATGCGAGAGCTGTACATAGCGCTGTCAGTCGCCCCGCTGAGTATTTGCACGCCGCGCAGCTAGCTCCCTTTCCTCCGAATCTCAGGGAAACGCATTACATCTGTGACAGATCCGCGCTGGCTCTGGCCCCAGGAGCTCGCAGGTGAGACGCGTTCCTCCGAAGAGATGTGACAGCGAGAGTCTCACTCCCCCCGCTGCAGAGTAATCAGCTCAGCTCCCAACGCAATGTCAGTTTGTATAATCGTGTTAGGTTTAAAGGATGACTCCGCAAAGACTGGTGAATGCGCAGGCGGATTTCTGGCATATAAAGGGAGTCACCTGCCCAAATATCTGTACAGTAATCCCAAGTAACCGCATCAGAGATACTCAGAGCAGATCCGACCGCAGCAAGTCTGTCTCTCCTTCTCTCAGCAAACACAACACTTCTCACCACTTATCTCACCTTACTGACTTCACAACTATAACAGCACTTCTCAGCAAACCTCAATATCAGTCGTCTTGTCTTATGTGTAATACTTCATTTATTTGTTGTTGTTTGTTTGCTGTTTGGGTGCCTGGAAAATAAGAAAGAAAAGAAAAGGTTTATTCACAAAGCCGATCTATAGAATTACGTCCACTGTAAAGGCCCATACACACGTCGGATTTTAGCGAACGACCCGTCGTTTGAACGTTCCGTCGTTCGGACGTTTTCGCGTCAAATCCGACGTGTGTACAGACTATCGTTCGGGTGATAAGACTGGTTACCAGCGATCCGCCCGGCGGATCGTTGGTAACCAGTCTTATCACCCGAACGATAGTCTGTACACACGTCGGATTTGACGCGAAAACGTCCGAACGACGGAACGTTCAAACGACGGGTCGTTCGCTAAAATCCGACGTGTGTATGGGCCTTAAGGAGAACTTTATCTCATGCAATAGACAGATAAAGGGAGATACATTTCAGGATAAGGAGACTTTAGCTGAGCTATTATACTACACATATTATACTACACCTATTATACTACACCTATTATACTACACCTATTATACTACAAATATTATACTACACATATTATACTACACCTATTATACTACACCTATTATACTACACCTATTATACTACACCTATTATACTACACCTATTATACTACACCTATTATACTACACCTATTATACTACACCTATTATACTACAAATATTATACTACACATATTATACTACACCTATTATACTACACCTATTATACTACAAATATTATACTACACATATTATACTACACATATTATACTACACATATTATACTACACCTATTATACTACACCTATTATACTACACCTATTATACTACACCTATTATACTACTACACATATTATACTACACCTATTATACTACACCTATTATACTACAAATATTATACTACACATATTATACTACACATATTATACTACACCTATTATACTACACCTATTATACTACAAATATTATACTACACATATTATACTACACATATTATACTACAAATATTATACTACACATATTATACTACACCTATTATACTACACCTATTATACTACAAATATTATACTACACATATTATACTACACATATTATACTACACCTATTATACTACACCTATTATACTACACCTATTATACTACACCTATTATACTACTACACATATTATACTACACCTATTATACTACACCTATTATACTACAAATATTATACTACACATATTATACTACACATATTATACTACACCTATTATACTACACCTATTATACTACACCTATTATACTACACCTATTATACTACACCTATTATACTACAAATATTATACTACACATATTATACTACACCTATTATACTACACCTATTATACTACAAATATTATACTACACATATTATACTACACATATTATACTACACATATTATACTACACCTATTATACTACACCTATTATACTACACCTATTATACTACACCTATTATACTACTACACATATTATACTACACCTATTATACTACACCTATTATACTACAAATATTATACTACACATATTATACTACACATATTATACTACACCTATTATACTACACCTATTATACTACAAATATTATACTACACATATTATACTACACATATTATACTACAAATATTATACTACACATATTATACTACACCTATTATACTACACCTATTATACTACAAATATTATACTACACATATTATACTACACATATTATACTACACCTATTATACTACACCTATTATACTACACCTATTATACTACACCTATTATACTACTACACATATTATACTACACCTATTATACTACACCTATTATACTACAAATATTATACTACACATATTATACTACACATATTATACTACACCTATTATACTACACCTATTATACTACACCTATTATACTACACCTATTATACTACACCTATTATACTACAAATATTATACTACACATATTATACTACACCTATTATACTACACCTATTATACTACAAATATTATACTACACATATTATACTACACATATTATACTACACATATTATACTACACCTATTATACTACACCTATTATACTACACCTATTATACTACACCTATTATACTACTACACATATTATACTACACCTATTATACTACACCTATTATACTACAAATATTATACTACACATATTATACTACACATATTATACTACACCTATTATACTACACCTATTATACTACACCTATTATACTACACCTATTATACTACACCTATTATACTACAAATATTATACTACACATATTATACTACACCTATTATACTACACCTATTATACTACACCTATTATACTACACATATTATACTACACCTATTATACTACACCTATTATACTACACCTATTATACTACACCTATTATACTACACCTATTATACTACTACACATATTATACTACACCTATTATACTACAAATATTATACTACACATATTATACTACACATATTATACTACACCTATTATACTACACATATTATACTACACCTATTATACTACACCTATTATACTACACCTATTATACTACAAATATTATACTACACATATTATACTACACCTATTATACTACACCTATTATACTACAAATATTATACTACACATATTATACTACACATATTATACTACACATATTATACTACACCTATTATACTACACCTATTATACTACACCTATTATACTACACCTATTATACTACAAATATTATACTACACCTATTATACTACACCTATTATACTACACCTATTATACTACAAATATTATACTACACATATTATACTACACATATTATACTACACATATTCTACTACAAATATCATACTACAAATATCATACTACACATATCATACTACACATATTATACTACACATATTATACTACAAATATTATACTACACATATTATACTACACATATTATACTACACATATTATACTACACCTATTATACTACACCTATTATACTACAAATATTATACTACACATATTATACTACACCTATTATACTACACCTATTATACTACACCTATTATACTACACCTATTATACTACACCTATTATACTACACCTATTATACTACAAATATTATACTACACATATTATACTACACATATTATACTACACATATTATACTACACATATTATACTACACATATTATACTACACCTATTATACTACACATATTATACTACACCTATTATACTACACATATTATACTACACCTATTATACTACACATATTATACTACACCTATTATACTACACCTATTATACTACACCTATTATACTACAAATATTATACTACACATATTATACTACACCTATTATACTACACCTATTATACTACAAATATTATACTACACATATTATACTACACATATTATACTACACATATTATACTACACCTATTATACTACAAATATTATACTACACATATTATACTACACATATTATACTACACCTATTATACTACACCTATTATACTACACCTATTATACTACACCTATTATACTACACCTATTATACTACAAATATTATACTACACATATTATACTACACCTATTATACTACACCTATTATACTACAAATATTATACTACACATATTATACTACACCTATTATACTACACCTATTATACTACACCTATTATACTACACCTATTATACTACTACACATATTATACTACACCTATTATACTACACCTATTATACTACAAATATTATACTACACATATTATACTACACATATTATACTACACCTATTATACTACACATATTATACTACACCTATTATACTACACCTATTATACTACACCTATTATACTACAAATATTATACTACACATATTATACTACACCTATTATACTACACCTATTATACTACAAATATTATACTACACATATTATACTACACATATTATACTACACCTATTATACTACACCTATTATACTACACCTATTATACTACACCTATTATACTACAAATATTATACTACACCTATTATACTACACCTATTATACTACACCTATTATACTACAAATATTATACTACACATATTATACTACACATATTATACTACACATATTCTACTACAAATATCATACTACAAATATCATACTACACATATCATACTACACATATTATACTACACATATTATACTACAAATATTATACTACACATATTATACTACACATATTATACTACACCTATTATACTACACCTATTATACTACAAATATTATACTACACATATTATACTACACCTATTATACTACACCTATTATACTACACCTATTATACTACACCTATTATACTACACCTATTATACTACACCTATTATACTACAAATATTATACTACACATATTATACTACACATATTATACTACACATATTATACTACACATATTATACTACACATATTATACTACACCTATTATACTACACATATTATACTACACCTATTATACTACACATATTATACTACACCTATTATACTACACATATTATACTACACCTATTATACTACACCTATTATACTACACCTATTATACTACAAATATTATACTACACATATTATACTACACCTATTATACTACACCTATTATACTACAAATATTATACTACACATATTATACTACACATATTATACTACACCTATTATACTACACCTATTATACTACACCTATTATACTACACCTATTATACTACAAATATTATACTACACCTATTATACTACACCTATTATACTACACCTATTATACTACAAATATTATACTACACATATTATACTACACATATTATACTACACCTATTATACTACACATATTATACTACACCTATTATACTACACCTATTATACTACACATATTATACTACACATATTATACTATACATATTATACTACACATATTATACTATATATATTACACTACACATATTATACTACACATATTATACTACACATATTCTACTACAAATATCATACTACAAATATCATACTACACATATCATACTACACATATTATACTACACATATTATACTACACCTATTATACTACACCTAATATACTACAAATATTATACTACACATATTATACTACACCTATTATACTACACCTATTATACTACACCTATTATACTACAAATATTATACTACACATATTATACTACACATATTATACTACACATATTATACTACAAATATTATACTACACATATTATACTACACATATTATACTACACCTATTATACTACACCTATTATACTACAAATATTATACTACACATATTATACTACACCTATTATACTACACCTATTATACTACACCTATTATACTACACCTATTATACTACACCTATTATACTACACCTATTATACTACAAATATTATACTACACATATTATACTACACATATTATACTACACATATTATACTACACATATTATACTACACATATTATACTACACCTATTATACTACACCTATTATACTACACCTATTATACTACAAATATTATACTACACATATTATACTACACCTATTATACTACACCTATTATACTACAAATATTATACTACACATATTATACTACACATATTATACTACACATATTATACTACACCTATTATACTACACCTATTATACTACACCTATTATACTACAAATATTATACTACACCTATTATACTACACCTATTATACTACACCTATTATACTACAAATATTATACTACACATATTATACTACACATATTATACTACACCTATTATACTACACATATTATACTACACCTATTATACTACACCTATTATACTACACATATTATACTACACATATTATACTATACATATTATACTACACATATTATACTATATATATTACACTACACATATTATACTACACATATTATACTACACATATTCTACTACAAATATCATACTACAAATATCATACTACACATATCATACTACACATATTATACTACACCTATTATACTACACCTATTATACTACACCTAATATACTACAAATATTATACTACACATATTATACTACACCTATTATACTACACCTATTATACTACACCTATTATACTACAAATATTATACTACACATATTATACTACACATATTATACTACACATATTATACTACAAATATTATACTACACATATTATACTACACATATTATACTACACCTATTATACTACACCTATTATACTACAAATATTATACTACACATATTATACTACACCTATTATACTACACCTATTATACTACACCTATTATACTACACCTATTATACTACACCTATTATACTACACCTATTATACTACAAATATTATACTACACATATTATACTACACATATTATACTACACATATTATACTATACATATTATACTACACATATTATACTATATATATTACACTACACATATTATACTACACATATTATACTACACATATTCTACTACAAATATCATACTACAAATATCATACTACACATATCATACTACACATATTATACTACACATATTATACTACATATATTATACTACACATATTATACTACACATATTATACTACACCTATTATACTACACCTATTATACTACAAATATTATACTACACATATTATACTACACCTATTATACTACACCTATTATACTGCACCTATTATACTACAAATATTATACTACACATATTCTACTACAAACATCATACTACAAATATCATACTACACATATTATACTACACATATTATACTACAAATATTATACTACACATATTATACTACACCTATTATACTACACATATTATACTACACCTATTATACTACACCTATTATACTACAAATATTATACTACACATATTATACTACACATATTATACTACACATATTATACTACACATATTATACTACACATATTATACTACAAAACACAAGCCTAACCTGTAGTGCGTTTCCCGTTTCTCGTTTCCAGGAAGACATGAATCTGAGCGAAGAGAAGAAAGCGCCGCTGCGGCAGAAAGAACTCGCCAAAAAGCATGACATGGTCGTCCAGTACATCTCCGCCACCGCCAAATCGGTATGTCCTATTTATATATCTATGTATATATTGGCATAGGGGGCGCTGTTTCCTCTTGCAGGTGGTCCTTGCATTCTCGGGGTCTGGTCATCTCAGGTGGTCCCAGAGGGTCCGTAATGGAAATACCATAAGAGATACAGCAAACCTGGACTGAATTAATTTATTGATTAATTACTTAAAAATTGTTTCCCATTACACCCATGAGACGGCTTTTGCTGCCCACATTGCACAGTGATTATGAGTTACAGAAATGTAAGCAATACTCTCACCAGGGCTCCCCCAATGTCTCTCCTGTTACCTGATCCAGTCCTGCAGACTTCTGACACCGGTGATACACAGCAGCTGACAGGGCCTGATTTACCATAAGGCAGTGTAGGCACGTGCCTACAGGCCCCTGATGATGGAGAGACAGCTCACTCAGGAGCACCTCTAGCTACATAATACTGAGGGTACCTTTGGCTACCTAAGACTAAGGGACACCTGTAGCTACCTATGATGGGCAAGGGAAGTAAGGGAGAAGTGACAGGCAGCACACTCGCGGTGGGGTTTGTAGGTTCATGGAGGGCGGAGTCTAGGGTGCCAGGACATCTGGGCATCACATCTAGGCTCCTGTGATGTAGATCCGGACCTGGCTGCTGAATTCGCTGCATGGTGTCACACTGCAAAGCATGATGGGAGTGGAGTATCTAGAAAGTGGGGGCAGTTCCTTATGACTCAGAGTTCGAGAACTCCACCCAGAGACCGGTGTTGTGATTGACAGAGTGCAGCTGCTTGTAGTTCCCGCCCCCTTTCCCAGCCTGAAGTGGATGCAGGACCTGCAGGTTGGCTGCACACACAGTCCCTCCCCCTAGATGACATCATATGAATGTGGAGCGGGAGAGCTGTTATCAGGCTGATGATAAGCAGTGCAGGAAAGTGGCTCTGTGTGTTGGGACAGTTCAGAGCATCTGTCAGGGGATCTAAAGACATCTTATCCTGGCCACACACCTGTAGATTTTAATGCAACATCATTGATACTACAACTGCAAAATGTTTCACAGGAACAATTTATATTCATTAAAACAATAGATTTGATCCATAATTTCCAGCTGCCTTGATTTAATGATCACATTTGATTAAAAAAAACGATTGCAGTGAGTTAATCGATTGTTCCATATACTTCCTATTTTTCCAATTTGCTTTATCAGGCTGAAAGCTGGGTCACATCAGATTGTAGGGAGAGTTACTGAGAGGCGTGTGAATTAGTGTAATTTATAAAATGAATGCAGAACATTCAGAAGTTTATTAAAATGGAAAAATCTCACAGTGGTGCCTCCACAACGATGCAATGATTCCCCTGCTAATATACTAACCTTTCAGACACCCCCACCATGTTCCAATATGACCCGGGAGACAGTCTGCTGTTGTGTAAAGGAGACAGTTTTTACATCCAGTCCAGGATTGGCTGAATCTCGTGTGATTGGCTTATTGGGGATCTGGTGATGGTGGATCAGGTGATCTCTCCGCTCTCTATAGTCTGTGATATTCAGGAACATGATCAATCTCTGATCGGGAAATTAGGCAGAAATCTTTTCCATGAAGCATCTCAGCCAAACAACATGGCCATTAACGATACAATCCCCCAGACGACTAAACGCTTTTCTGATCAACAACATCAATCTGATTGGATTGGTTACCATGTTTTCGCCCAATAGCGGGCACAACCGACCATTTCCGATCGATCAGAACAATGATCAGAAACGACATTGTATGGTTAATGGTTAGCGATGTAATGTAACAGAGCTACAGTCCCTCTTTCCGGGGTGACAATTATGGAAGCCGCTATAACCATGGACGCCTAGCTTCAGGTTGCAGATAAAACAGAAAGGACCGGCACCGCTGTCTTGTATCAAAGCTCTTTTAATAGCACCAAAGTGGCAGCAGTGACAGACTGCTGTTTCGGTTTACACCTTTATCAAACTGCTCAAAGCCATAAAAATTGTGACAAGACAAACACCTTTAAATACCCCCTTCCTGTATGGGAGGGGCCCCAGAGCGGACCTGAGAGGGAACTTCAATGGTAATATGCAAATATGCTCATGTTTCATGCACACTGAAAAAAAGTGTAATACCTGAATTAGCTTGTACACCACACCCCCAAGCTGGGATGGATGGATGATCACTTCCAAAAAAGGGAAACACTTTCTCCTCCTGTCCCTCCTCCAGCCAGCCACTCACAGCTGTGCAGGCAGTGCTCTGACAACTTCCAGGTCAACCCGGAAGTAGTCAACACATTATGGTCATTGGAGTGATCAGGTTGCAGTATTACCAAAAGTGGCCACAAGATGGCTCACTAAAGGTCGGTGCGACATTAAAGTTGCACCCTGCAGTAAAAAATGAAAAGTTCAAGATTAAGCCACAAGATGTCAGTGTGTGCAAAAATTCTAATGCAGTCAATAATTCGCATAGACAATGAATTTAAGTATATTTTAAGTGCGACAAAAACGTCGCATCAAGAATACAAAAAGCAGTGTTGTTCTCCTACCTGGTTCGCTGAGGGTGGACATTAAAAGCAAAATCTGGAAGAAGAGCATAAAATAAACATATGAAAACGTGATTTACTCAGGAGGTTCTGATGTCACTAGATACAAAAACTAAGATCATATTCGCGGTTTAAACCACCCACTCCAAAAGTATTCAGTTTCCTGATCCAAAAGGCCTCCTTTTTAAGTAAGGCCTTGTCCCTATCCGAGCCCCTCCAAGTATCCGGGACCCCATCGATTGCCATTATGCGCAATTGTGACACTGCATGTTTATGCAAATGAAAATGTTGCGCTACCGCTTCAGGTTGCAGGAATAAGACCCCTTCTGGGACAGAGTTAGAGAGGTGATGACACGATCGGTTTACCGCATTCGCCACCGCTGTAGTACGCCTGCCTATAGCCGAGGAGACCAAAAAGAATGTCTGTGTAATGTTGCCCATACATAGTACAATTAAAACGTTTGATTTTCCACTTTATTTCACCAAAACGATCGAATAAAATAAAAATCGAAAAGAATCTTTTTTTTTTTTTAATCTAGAAAAAAAACGAACGATTATTAATTTTTTTTCAATAAAAATCTTATCGGACATATTGGAAAAATCTGGGTGGATGTGATATTGTATATTGTATGGCAGGTTGTATAAGACGATAGTATTAGATAAATAACTTTTTCTTAATATTCCATCGTTTTTCTCGAATTGAACGTTAGTGTATGGGACCTGGAAATGAATTTTAAAAACTATTCGACCAAACAGAATAACTGATCAAATTTTTCTGAGTGAACAAAAAATGAAAAAATTGTACAGTGTATGGGCACATAAGTTTGGTCGCTCACCTAGGAGACCACTACAATAAAATATTGGAATACTTATATCTCTGCTACTGATGAGCAAGGAAACCACTGTATGCGAAACATGTCAGCGCTCCTCACATACAGCCAGCATGATTTTATGTAAACACCTGAAGAAGGGGATGCTTGCTCACGAAACATCTGCTGCCTTTTTAATTGTGCCAGACAAATTGTACAGTATAAATTGTATGGCTATACAGCCGGTCTTGTACGAGATAACTTATTACACTCCTGATAAATGGTATCACCCTGATTCATAACGTCTTGCTTACACTCCTGATTACACGGTTATTAATCATTTTACCGTCTGGGTACCTCCAGTGTTTCTCTGCTCACAATTGTACAACGCCATGTCCATAGAGATAGGTTTAGGCTAGGTACACACAATACAATTGTCTGGCAGATTTACCTGGATTATTTCCAACATGTCCGATCTGATTTCTGACCAATTTTCCAACAGATTTTTCTGTTTACTTCTATAGAAAATCGGTCTGGAAATTGATCGGAAATCAGATCGGACGTGTGGGAAATAATCGCTCTGGCATGTAAATCTGCCAGACAGTTGTATTGTGTGTACCAAGCGTAAGAAAAAACCCCAAAACTGACAAATGAAAGGACTTGTTTGCTGCATGTCGGGCAGATGGACATCAGAGCGAAGTCCTCATACATGTGAGACATTTATTACACCTGCGAGGAGCAGACACGGTAATCCGTGCAATATTCCCTCACCGTATCTCCCTCGCTGGAATAATTAGTCGTTGTATTCAGAGCGTGTGCTCTGTAACCCCTCCCCCCGCGCGGCTCTCCAGAAATAAACCTTCTGCAGTAAATGAAAGCGTTTCTGCCGCCAGTATAAGCCGAGGTTCGGAAATCCGTAACATGACACTTTCATTACACGAAAATCTGCGTCTCGGGATAATCCGCCGGATTACGCCGCAGGAATTTCTCGCTGCATTCAGCAGAGCTGCGCTCGGATAAATCAGAATGACCGGCGCGGCCCACATTAGCCAAGGCCTGGATCCTCTTATAGGCGGGCCAGGCGAGATATCAGCCTCAGAAAGTAAATGGAGCCCCTCTCTACAGGTCTAATCCCCAATGTTTGCCACCATCACCTCCGTCTCGCACGTCTCTACAATTCCCAACCAGACAAAACATGAAAGCACAAGAAATACATGCAAAGTTTTCCAATGCCTGCAGTCTGCACACACAGAAGACAAGATTAACATTAGTCAAGGTCCTGTGCAGAAGTGGAGAAGTCATTAGAATTTTTAGGTAGTACTTAAAACTGTAGTGAGACGTATATGGAGGCTGCCAAATGTATTTCCTCTTAAACAATACCAGTTGACTGGCAGTCCTGCTGGCCTCTTTGGCTGCTGTAGTGTCTGAATCACAGACCGGAAACCGCTAATCCAGTCTGACTTCAGTCAGAGCACGTGATCTGCATGCTTGTTCAGGGGCTGTGGCTAAAAGTATTAGAGACACAGGATCAGCAGGGCCGCCAGGCAATCTGCATTGCTTAAAAGGAAATAAATATGGCAGCCTCCATATCCCTCCCACTTAAAGTGAACTAGAGACAAAGCACCCTCATGTATGTTACCATATATATCATTGTAAACATTAGAGAAAACACCTACCCTGCTCTCTGTTTCATCCTTCACTGCTCAGCCTGCTTGTTATCAGCCCTGATACAATCCCCCACTGAGCATTCAGTCTGGCTTTGTTATAATGACTCAGCTATAATGATTCCTGAGCAAAAGCCAGACTGAATGCCCAGTCTGGGATTTTATCAGAGCTGATAACAAGCAGGCTGAGCAGTGAAGGATGATATATATGGTAAATACAGGAGGGTGCTTCGTCTCTGGTTCACTTTAAGTTGTCCTTTAATGTACTAAGATTTACAAAGAACACATACGGTAATAATAAATGGTTTTTAAAACAAAAGGACTTTACAGAAAGCTACAAATAGATTTCCATGACAATGGCAGAAACATGCCAGCGATATGCTAATGATCCTCCCTTACATGCAAATTCTACGCAGATGTTTGTGTTTTTGTGAAATCGCACGTCTAATGTATTTCAATGACATCACATTTTTCTCCGCTTTTACAGTTTTATTTCTGCATTTTGCGTTTTCTTCCCGTGTTTTACTTTTGTGCTGCTTTTTCGTGTGTGTTTCACAGTCTGTGGCATCGCAGAAAAACTGCATTTTGTGCGAAAAATCACAAGTGACTTTGAAGTTAATTAGATACATTTATATGTAACTAGCGTCAATGGTATGCAGGGAAAATGCACAGAAATATCGTAGTCTGAAAATTCGCATGCAAACGCGCACAAAACTCCCCACAAAATCACACAAAAAAAAGTCGCAGAGCACAGATTTGTGTGGAAAATCGCAGGCAGAATTTGCGTTGATATAGCGGCCCGAGGCCTCATTCACACTATACGTATTGCCGGTGACAAGTTCGGTGCGCAATCAGCACAAACTAGTGACGATACTCATCAGCAAATTACGATGATGCGAAATGTCGCGTACATTTTTGCAAATACGCCTCTGTGTAATTACAATTTGTAAATTCAATTGATTTTTTATAATCATTTCTAATTTCACATAAATTTTCACAGAATTTTGTGCCGACTTTAGCAGTGAATTGCAAAGTCCCCATACAAGGTATTGTCACCAAAGCTGCTACATATTTTGTGGAGGAAAACAGTGGGTACAATTCAAAAAAATAATTTTTCAAAAATACTTTATAGTTTCTGAGAAAATCGATTTTAAAAATGCTAAGAAAAATATGTTTTCAAACTCAGAAAAATTACGGTTTAAAAAACATTATCCTTTAGATTTTTAAAATTGATTTTTTCAAAAACTATAAGGTCTTTTTAAGAAAAAATTTTTTTTCACTTGTACCCCCTGGTGGCAAAATGGGGGCTTTTGCTATTAACCGCTAAAGTCAGCACAAAATTACGCAAAAATGATGTGAAAATGTACGAGAAACTACAAATGATTACAATTACAGACAAAATTAACTACCTGCGGACCGAGCGAGTACGAATCTATGGCGGGCAGGGGGCGCTGTGGTTCTGACCAGACGTAAGCTCTACGTCCCATTGACCGCGCGCCCCAGCCCGTCCCCGCCGCTCTCGCCCCGCTCTGCCCCCGCCGCAATGTGCTGCCCTGCCGCCTCTATAACGGCAGAGCGCTGTGCGCCGAGCAGGAGCCGTTCCCATTGGCTTACATTGAGTGACGGGGCCAGGAGCCAATGAAAGCAGCTCCTGACCGGCGCACAGTGCTCTGCCGTCATAGCGACGGCAGAGAAAGCAGCCTGCGGCGGGGACAGAGCGGCGTGTCCGGCGGGAGCGACGGTAACTTGCAGCGATTCGTCGGGAAGCGGCGGTTTGCTGGACCAGCACCCTCTGGTCCTTAAGGGGGCAGAGGGTGCTGGTCCAGAAAGGGTTAATTACAATTTCCCCCGAAATTTCACATTACGATTTTGCATGATTCTGATTTTTTTATATGACACGATTTTTGATTCCGATTAAAAAAAAAATCTTCATGCTGCTGCGCTTTTTTTAATTGGAATAAAAAAAATCGGATTGTGTAGAAAATCGGAATTGCGTGTAAAGTGCAAGAGGCCTGACACTGAGACTTGTATGCGCTGCACAGCAATGCGATGCAATATCAGCTGATCCAATCACTGTACTGCACTGCGCTCTGGTCACATGACTCTCTGCGTTTCCTTCTGTGAGTGAGGCCTGACACTGAGACTTGTATGCGCTGCACAGCAATGCGATGCAATATCAGCTGATGCAATCACTGTACTGCGCTGCGCTCTGGTCACATGGCCCTCTGCGTTTCCTTCTGTGAGTGAGGCCTGACACTGAGACTTGTATGCGCTGCACAGCAATGCGATGCAATATCAGCTGATGCAATCACTGTACTGCGCTGCGCTCTGGTCACATGGCCCTCTGCGTTTCCTTCTGTGAGCGAGGCCTGACACTGAGACTTGTATGCGCTGCACAGCAATGCGATGCAATATCAGCTGATGCAATCACTGTACTGCGCTGCGCTCTGGTCACATGGCCCTCTGCGTTTCCTTCTGTGAGCGAGGCCTGACACTGAGACTTGTATGCGCTGCACTGCAATGCGATGCAATATCAGCTGATGCAATCACTGTACTGCGCTGCGTTCTGGTCACATGGCCCTCTGCGTTTCCTTCTGTGAGCGAGGCCTGACACTGAGACTTGTATGCGCTGCACGGCAATGCGCTGCAATATCAGCTGATGCAATCACTGTACTGCGCTGCGTTCTGGTCACATGACTCTCTGCGTTTCCTTCTGTGAGTGAGGCCTGACACTGAGACTTGTATGCGCTGCACAGCAATGCGATGCAAGATCAGCTGATGCAATCACTGTACTGCGCTGTGTTCTGGTCACATGACTCTCTGCGTTTCCTTCTGTGAGCGAGGCCTGACACTGAGACTTGTATGCGCTGCACAGCAATGCGATGCAATATCAGCTGATGCAATCACTGTACTGCGCTGCGTTCTGGTCACATGGCCCTCTGCGTTTCCTTCTGTGAGGCCTGACACTGAGACTTGTATGCGCTGCACAGCAATGCGATGCAATATCAGCTGATGCAATCACTGTACTGCGCTGCGTTCTGGTCACATGACCCTCTGCGTTTCCTTCTGTGAGCGAGGCCTGACACTGAGACTTGTATGCGCTGCACAGCAATGTGCTGCAATATCAGCTGATGCAATCACTGTACTGCGCTGCGTTCTGGTCACATGACCCTCTGCGTTTCCTTCTGTGAGCGAGGCCTGACACTGAGACTTGTATGCGCTGCACAGCAATGCGATGCAATATCAGCTGATGCAATCACTGTACTGCGCTGCGTTCTGGTCACATGGCTCTCTGCGTTTCCTTCTGTGAGCGAGGCCTGACACTGAGACTTGTATGCGCTGCACAGCAATGCGATGCAATATCAGCTGATGCAATCACTGTACTGCGCTGCGTTCTGGTCACATGGCCCTCTGCGTTTCCTTCTGTGAGGCCTGACACTGAGACTTGTATGCGCTGCACAGCAATGCGATGCAATATCAGCTGATGCAATCACTGTACTGCGCTGCGTTCTGGTCACATGACCCTCTGCGTTTCCTTCTGTGAGCGAGGCCTGACACTGAGACTTGTATGCGCTGCACAGCAATGTGCTGCAATATCAGCTGATGCAATCACTGTACTGCGCTGCGTTCTGGTCACATGACCCTCTGCGTTTCCTTCTGTGAGCGAGGCCTGACACTGAGACTTGTATGCGCTGCACAGCAATGCGATGCAATATCAGCTGATGCAATCACTGTACTGCGCTGCGTTCTGGTCACATGGCCCTCTGCGTTTCCTTCTGTGAGCGAGGCCTGACACTGAGACTTGTATGCGCTGCACAGCAATGCGATGCAATATCAGCTGATGCAATCACTGTACTGCGCTGCGCTCTGGTCACATGACTCTCTGCGTTTCCTTCTGTGAGCGAGGCCTGACACTGAGACTTGTATGCGCTGCACAGCAATGCGATGCAATATCAGCTGATGCAATCACTGTACTGCGCTGCGTTCTGGTCACATGGCCCTCTGCGTTTCCTTCTGTGAGTGAGGCCTGACACTGAGACTTGTATGCGCTGCATAGCAATGCGCTGCAATATCAGCTGATGCAATCACTGTACTGCGCTGCGTTCTGGTCACATGGCCCTCTGCGTTTCCTTCTGTGAGTGAGGCCTGACACTGAGACTTGTATGCGCTGCACAGCAATGCGCTGCAATATCAGCTGATGCAATCACTGTACTGCGCTGCGTTCTGGTCACATGACCCTCTGCGTTTCCTTCTGTGAGTGAGGCCTGACACTGAGACTTGTATGCGCTGCACAGCAATGCGATGCAATATCAGCTGATCCAATCACTGTACTGCGCTGCGTTCTGGTCACATGGCCCTCTGCGTTTCCTTCTGTGAGGCCTGACACTGAGACTTGTATGCGCTGCACGGCAATGCGATGCAATATCAGCTGATCCAATCACTGTACTGCGCTGCGTTCTGGTCACATGGCCCTCTGCGTTTCCTTCTGTGAGGCCTGACACTGAGACTTGTATGCGCTGCACAGCAATGCGATGCAATATCAGCTGATGCAATCACTGTACTGCGCTGCGTTCTGGTCACATGGCCCTCTGCGTTTCCTTCTGTGAGGCCTGACACTGAGACTTGTATGCGCTGCATAGCAATGCGCTGCAATATCAGCTGATGCAATCACTGTACTGCGCTGCGTTCTGGTCACATGGCCCTCTGCGTTTCCTTCTGTGAGCGAGGCCTGACACTGAGACTTGTATGCGCTGCACAGCAATGCGCTGCAATATCAGCTGATGCAATCACTGTACTGCGCTGCGCTCTGGTCACATGACTCTCTGCGTTTCCTTCTGTGAGTGAGGCCTGACACTGAGACTTGTATGCGCTGCACAGCAATGCGATGCAATATCAGCTGATGCAATCACTGTACTGCGCTGTGTTCTGGTCACATGGCCCTCTGCGTTTCCTTCTGTGAGGCCTGACACTGAGACTTGTATGCGCTGCACAGCAATGCGATGCAATATCAGCTGATGCAATCACTGTACTGCGCTGCGTTCTGGTCACATGACTCTCTGCGTTTCCTTCTGTGAGGCCTGACACTGAGACTTGTATGCGCTGCACAGCAATGCGATGCAATATCAGCTGATGCAATCACTGTACTGCGCTGCGTTCTGGTCACATGACTCTCTGCGTTTCCTTCTGTGAGCGAGGCCTGACACTGAGACTTGTATGCGCTGCACAGCAATGCGATGCAATATCAGCTGATGCAATCACTGTACTGCACTGCGTTCTGGTCACATGACTCTCTGCGTTTCCTTCTGTGAGGCCTGACACTGAGACTTGTATGCGCTGCACAGCAATGCGATGCAATATCAGCTGATGCAATCACTGTACTGCGCTGCGCTCTGGTCACATGGCCCTCTGCGTTTCCTTCTGTGAGCGAGGCCTGACACTGAGACTTGTATGCGCTGCACAGCAATGCGATGCAATATCAGCTGATCCAATCACTGTACTGCGCTGCGCTCTGGTCACATGGCCCTCTGCGTTTCCTTCTGTGAGCGAGGCCTGACACTGAGACTTGTATGCGCTGCACAGCAATGCGCTGCAATATCAGCTGATGCAATCACTGTACTGCGCTGCGTTCTGGTCACATGGCCCTCTGCGTTTCCTTCTGTGAGCGAGGCCTGACACTGAGACTTGTATGCGCTGCACAGCAATGCGCTGCAATATCAGCTGATGCAATCACTGTACTGCGCTGCGCTCTGGTCACATGACTCTCTGCGTTTCCTTCTGTGAGTGAGGCCTGACACTGAGACTTGTATGTGCTGCACAGCAATGCGCTGCAATATCAGCTGATGCAATCACTGTACTGCGCTGCATTCTGGTCACATGGCCCTCTGCGTTTCCTTCTGTGAGCGAGGCCTGACACTGAGACTTGTATGCGCTGCACAGCAATGCGCTGCAATATCAGCTGATGCAATCACTGTACTGCGCTGCGCTCTGGTCACATGGCCCTCTGCGTTTCCTTCTGTGAGCGAGGCCTGACACTGAGACTTGTATGCGCTGCACAGCAATGCGATGCAATATCAGCTGATGCAATCACTGTACTGCGCTGCGTTCTGGTCACATGGCCCTCTGCGTTTCCTTCTGTGAGTGAGGCCTGACACTGAGACTTGTATGCGCTGCACAGCAATGCGCTGCAATATCAGCTGATGCAATCACTGTACTGCGCTGCGTTCTGGTCACATGGCCCTCTGCGTTTCCTTTTGTGAGTGAGGCCTGACACTGAGACTTGTATGCGCTGCACGGCACTGCGATGCAATATCAGCTGATGCAATCACTGTACTGCGCTGCGCTCTGGTCACATGGCCCTCTGCGTTTCCTTCTGTGAGCGAGGCCTGACACTGAGACTTGTATGCGCTGCACAGCAATGCGCTGCAATATCAGCTGATGCAATCACTGTACTGCGCTGCGTTCTGGTCACATGGCCCTCTGCGTTTCCTTCTGTGAGCGAGGCCTGACACTGAGACTTGTATGCGCTGCACAGCAATGCGCTGCAATATCAGCTGATGCAATCACTGTACTGCGCTGCGTTCTGGTCACATGGCCCTCTGCGTTTCCTTCTGTGAGCGAGGCCTGACACTGAGACTTGTATGCGCTGCACGGCACTGCGATGCAATATCAGCTGATGCAATCACTGTACTGCGCTGCGCTCTGGTCACATGGCCCTCTGCGTTTCCTTCTGTGAGCGAGGCCTGACACTGAGACTTGTATGCGCTGCACAGCAATGCGCTGCAATATCAGCTGATGCAATCACTGTACTGCGCTGCGTTCTGGTCACATGGCCCTCTGCGTTTCCTTCTGTGAGCGAGGCCTGACACTGAGACTTGTATGCGCTGCACAGCAATGCGCTGCAATATCAGCTGATGCAATCACTGTACTGCGCTGCGTTCTGGTCACATGACTCTCTGCGTTTCCTTCTGTGAGTGAGGCCTGACACTGAGACTTGTATGCGCTGCACAGCAATGCGATGCAATATCAGCTGATGCAATCACTGTACTGCGCTGCGTTCTGGTCACATGGCCCTCTGCGTTTCCTTCTGTGAGTGAGGCCTGACACTGAGACTTGTATGCGCTGCACAGCAATGCGCTGCAATATCAGCTGATGCAATCACTGTACTGCGCTGCGTTCTGGTCACATGGCCCTCTGCGTTTCCTTCTGTGAGTGAGGCCTGACACTGAGACTTGTATGCGCTGCACAGCAATGCGATGCAATATCAGCTGATGCAATCACTGTACTGCGCTGCGTTCTGGTCACATGGCCCTCTGCGTTTCCTTCTGTGAGTGAGGCCTGACACTGAGACTTGTATGCGCTGCACAGCAATGCGATGCAATATCAGCTGATGCAATCACTGTACTGCGCTGCGTTCTGGTCACATGGCCCTCTGCGTTTCCTTCTGTGAGTGAGGCCTGACACTGAGACTTGTATGCGCTGCACAGCAATGCGATGCAATATCAGCTGATGCAATCACTGTACTGCGCTGCGTTCTGGTCACATGGCCCTCTGCGTTTCCTTCTGTGAGCGAGGCCTGACACTGAGACTTGTATGCGCTGCACGGCACTGCGATGCAATATCAGCTGATCCAATCACTGTACTGCGCTGCGTTCTGGTCACATGGCCCTCTGCGTTTCCTTCTGTGAGGCCTGACACTGAGACTTGTATGCGCTGCACAGCAATGCGATGCAATATCAGCTGATGCAATCACTGTACTGCGCTGCGCTCTGGTCACATGGCCCTCTGCGTTTCCTTCTGTGAGCGAGGCCTGACACTGAGACTTGTATGCGCTGCACAGCAATGCGATGCAATATCAGCTGATGCAATCACTGTACTGCGCTGCGCTCTGGTCACATGGCCCTCTGCGTTTCCTTCTGTGAGCGAGGCCTGACACTGAGACTTGTATGCGCTGCACAGCAATGTGCTGCAATATCAGCTGATGCAATCACTGTACTGCGCTGCGTTCTGGTCACATGGCTCTCTGCGTTTCCTTCTGTGAGGCCTGACACTGAGACTTGTATGCGCTGCACAGCAATGCGATGCAATATCAGCTGATCCAATCACTGTACTGCACTGCGTTCTGGTCACATGGCCCTCTGCGTTTCCTTCTGTGAGCGAGGCCTGACACTAAGACTTGTATGCGCTGCACAGCAATGCGCTGCAATATCAGCTGATGCAATCACTGTACTGCGCTGCGTTCTGGTCACATGGCCCTCTGCGTTTCCTTCTGTGAGCGAGGCCTGACACTGAGACTTGTATGCGCTGCACAGCAATGCGCTGCAATATCAGCTGATGCAATCACTGTACTGCGCTGCGTTCTGGTCACATGGCCCTCTGCGTTTCCTTGTGTGAGCGAGGCCTGACACTGAGACTTGTATGCGCTGCACAGCAATGCGATGCAATATCAGCTGATGCAATCACTGTACTGCGCTGCGTTCTGGTCACATGGCCCTCTGCGTTTCCTTCTGTGAGCGAGGCCTGACACTGAGACTTGTATGCGCTGCACAGCAATGCGATGCAATATCAGCTGATGCAATCACTGTACTGCGCTGCGTTCTGGTCACATGGCCCTCTGCGTTTCCTTCTGTGAGTGAGGCCTGACACTGAGACTTGTATGCGCTGCACAGCAATGCGATGCAATATCAGCTGATGCAATCACTGTACTGCGCTGCGTTCTGGTCACATGGCCCTCTGCGTTTCCTTCTGTGAGTGAGGCCTGACACTGAGACTTGTATGCGCTGCACAGCAATGCGATGCAATATCAGCTGATGCAATCACTGTACTGCGCTGCGTTCTGGTCACATGGCCCTCTGCGTTTCCTTCTGTGAGTGAGGCCTGACACTGAGACTTGTATGCGCTGCACAGCAATGCGATGCAATATCAGCTGATGCAATCACTGTACTGCGCTGCGTTCTGGTCACATGGCCCTCTGCGTTTCCTTCTGTGAGCGAGGCCTGACACTGAGACTTGTATGCGCTGCACAGCAATGCGATGCAATATCAGCTGATGCAATCACTGTACTGCGCTGCGCTCTGGTCACATGGCTCTCTGCGTTTCCTTCTGTGAGCGAGGCCTGACACTGAGACTTGTATGCGCTGCACAGCAATGCGCTGCAATATCAGCTGATGCAATCACTGTACTGCGCTGCGCTCTGGTCACATGGCCCTCTGCGTTTCCTTCTGTGAGCGAGGCCTGACACTGAGACTTGTATGCGCTGCACAGCAATGCGCTGCAATATCAGCTGATGCAATCACTGTACTGCGCTGCGTTCTGGTCACATGGCCCTCTGCGTTTCCTTCTGTGAGCGAGGCCTGACACTGAGACTTGTATGCGCTGCACAGCAATGCGATGCAATATCAGCTGATGCAATCACTGTACTGCGCTGCGTTCTGGTCACATGACTCTCTGCGTTTCCTTCTGTGAGCGAGGCCTGACACTGAGACTTGTATGCGCTGCACAGCAATGCGCTGCAATATCAGCTGATGCAATCACTGTACTGCGCTGCGTTCTGGTCACATGGCCCTCTGCGTTTCCTTCTGTGAGCGAGGCCTGACACTGAGACTTGTATGCGCTGCACGGCACTGCGATGCAATATCAGCTGATGCACTCACTGTACTGCGCTGCGTTCTGGTCACATGACTCTCTGCGTTTCCTTCTGTGAGTGAGGCCTGACACTGAGACTTGTATGCGCTGCACAGCAATGCGCTGCAATATCAGCTGATGCAATCACTGTACTGCGCTGCGCTCTGGTCACATGGCCCTCTGCGTTTCCTTCTGTGAGCGAGGCCTGACACTGAGACTTGTATGCGCTGCACAGCAATGCGATGCAATATCAGCTGATGCAATCACTGTACTGCGCTGCGTTCTCATCACATGGCTCTCTGTGTTTCCTTCTGTGAGGCCTGACACTGAGACTTGTATGCGCTGCACAGCAATGCGATGCAATATCAGCTGATGCAATCACTGTACTGCGCTGCGTTCTGGTCACATGACTCTCTGCGTTTCCTTCTGTGAGGCCTGACACTGAGACTTGTATGCGCTGCACAGCAATGCGATGCAATATCAGCTGATCCAATCACTGTACTGCGCTGCGCTCTGGTCACATGGCCCTCTGCGTTTCCTTCTGTGAGCGAGGCCTGACACTGAGACTTGTATGCGCTGCACAGCAATGCGATGCAATATCAGCTGATGCAATCACTGTACTGCGCTGCGCTCTGGTCACATGACTCTCTGCGTTTCCTTCTGTGAGGCCTGACACTGAGACTTGTATGCGCTGCACAGCAATGCGATGCAATATCAGCTGATCCAATCACTGTACTGCGCTGCGTTCTGGTCACATGACCCTCTGCGTTTCCTTCTGTGAGTGAGGCCTGACACTGAGACTTGTATGCGCTGCACAGCAATGCGCTGCAATATCAGCTGATGCAATCACTGTACTGCGCTGCGTTCTGGTCACATGGCCCTCTGCGTTTCCTTCTGTGAGCGAGGCCTGACACTGAGACTTGTATGTGCTGCACAGCAATGCGATGCAATATCAGCTGATGCAATCACTGTACTGCGCTGCGTTCTGGTCACATGGCCCTCTGCGTTTCCTTCTGTGAGTGAGGCCTGACACTGAGACTTGTATGCGCTGCACAGCAATGCGATGCAATATCAGCTGATGCAATCACTGTACTGCGCTGCGTTCTGGTCACATGGCCCTCTGCGTTTCCTTCTGTGAGCGAGGCCTGACACTGAGACTTGTATGCGCTGCACAGCAATGCGCTGCAATATCAGCTGATGCAATCACTGTACTGCGCTGCGTTCTGGTCACATGGCCCTCTGCGTTTCCTTGTGTGAGCGAGGCCTGACACTGAGACTTGTATGCGCTGCACAGCAATGCGCTGCAATATCAGCTGATGCAATCACTGTACTGCGCTGCGCTCTGGTCACATGGCCCTCTGCGTTTCCTTCTGTGAGCGAGGCCTGACACTGAGACTTGTATGCGCTGCACAGCAATGCGATGCAATATCAGCTGATGCAATCACTGTACTGCGCTGCGTTCTGGTCACATGGCCCTCTGCGTTTCCTTCTGTGAGCGAGGCCTGACACTGAGACTTGTATGCGCTGCACGGCACTGCGATGCAATATCAGCTGATCCAATCACTGTACTGCGCTGCGTTCTGGTCACATGGCCCTCTGCGTTTCCTTCTGTGAGCGAGGCCTGACACTGAGACTTGTATGCGCTGCACAGCAATGCGATGCAATATCAGCTGATGCAATCACTGTACTGCGCTGCGTTCTGGTCACATGGCCCTCTGCGTTTCCTTCTGTGAGCGAGGCCTGACACTGAGACTTGTATGCGCTGCACAGCAATGCGATGCAATATCAGCTGATGCAATCACTGTACTGCGCTGCGTTCTGGTCACATGGCCCTCTGCGTTTCCTTCTGTGAGCGAGGCCTGACACTGAGACTTGTATGCGCTGCACAGCAATGCGATGCAATATCAGCTGATGCAATCACTGTACTGCGCTGCGTTCTGGTCACATGGCCCTCTGCGTTTCCTTCTGTGAGTGAGGCCTGACACTGAGACTTGTATGCGCTGCACAGCAATGTGCTGCAATATCAGCTGATGCAATCACTGTACTGCGCTGCGTTCTGGTCACATGACTCTCTGCGTTTCCTTCTGTGAGCGAGGCCTGACACTGAGACTTGTATGCGCTGCACAGCAATGCGATGCAATATCAGCTGATGCAATCACTGTACTGCGCTGCGTTCTGGTCACATGGCCCTCTGCGTTTCCTTCTGTGAGCGAGGCCTGACACTGAGACTTGTATGCGCTGCACAGCAATGCGATGCAATATCAGCTGATGCAATCACTGTACTGCGCTGCCTTCTGGTCACATGGCCCTCTGCGTTTCCTTCTGTGAGCGAGGCCTGACACTGAGACTTGTATGCGCTGCACAGCAATGCGATGCAATATCAGCTGATGCAATCACTGTACTGCGCTGCGTTCTGGTCACATGGCCCTCTGCGTTTCCTTCTGTGAGCGAGGCCTGACACTGAGACTTGTATGCGCTGCACAGCAATGCGATGCAATATCAGCTGATGCAATCACTGTACTGCGCTGTGTTCTGGTCACATGGCTCTCTGCGTTTCCTTCTGTGAGCGAGGCCTGACACTGAGACTTGTATGCGCTGCACAGCAATGCGATGCAATATCAGCTGATGCAATCACTGTACTGCGCTGCGCTCTGGTCACATGGCCCTCTGCGTTTCCTTCTGTGAGTGAGGCCTGACACTGAGACTTGTATGCGCTGCACAACAATGCGCTGCAATATCAGCTGATGCAATCACTGTACTGCGCTGCGCTCTGGTCACATGGCTCTGTGCGTTTCCTTCTGTGAGTGAGGCCTGACACTGAGACTTGTATGCGCTGCACAGCAATGCGATGCAATATCAGCTGATCCAATCACTGTACTGCGCTGCGTTCTGGTCACATGACTCTCTGCGTTTCCTTCTGTGAGCGAGGCCTGACACTGAGACTTGTATGCGCTGCACAGCAATGCGATGCAATATCAGCTGATGCAATCACTGTACTGCGCTGCGTTCTGGTCACATGGCCCTCTGCGTTTCCTTGTGTGAGCGAGGCCTGACACTGAGACTTGTATGCGCTGCACAGCAATGCGATGCAATATCAGCTGATGCACTCACTGTACTGCGCTGCGTTCTGGTCACATGGCTCTCTGCGTTTCCTTCTGTGAGCGAGGCCTGACACTGAGACTTGTATGCGCTGCACAGCAATGTGCTGCAATATCAGCTGATGCAATCACTGTACTGCGCTGCGTTCTGGTCACATGGCCCTCTGCGTTTCCTTCTGTGAGTGAGGCCTGACACTGAGACTTGTATGCGCTGCACAGCAATGCGCTGCAATATCAGCTGATGCAATCACTGTACTGCGCTGCGTTCTGGTCACATGGCCCTCTGCGTTTCCTTCTGTGAGCGAGGCCTGACACTGAGACTTGTATGCGCTGCACAGCAATGCGATGCAATATCAGCTGATGCAATCACTGTACTGCGCTGCGTTCTGGTCACATGGCCCTCTGCGTTTCCTTCTGTGAGCGAGGCCTGACACTGAGACTTGTATGCGCTGCACAGCAATGCGCTGCAATATCAGCTGATGCAATCACTGTACTGCGCTGCGCTCTGGTCACATGGCCCTCTGCGTTTCCTTCTGTGAGTGAGGACTGACACTGAGACTTGTATGCGCTGCACAGCAATGCGCTGCAATATCAGCTGATGCAATCACTGTACTGCGCTGCGTTCTGGTCACATGGCCCTCTGCGTTTCCTTCTGTGAGTGAGGACTGACACTGAGACTTGTATGCGCTGCACAGCAATGCGCTGCAATATCAGCTGATGCAATCACTGTACTGCGCTGCGTTCTGGTCACATGGCTCTCTGCGTTTCCTTCTGTGAGTGAGGACTGACACTGAGACTTGTATGCGCTGCACAGCAATGTGCTGCAATATCAGCTGATGCAATCACTGTACTGCGCTGCGTTCTGGTCACATGGCCCTCTGCGTTTCCTTCTGTGAGTGAGGCCTGACACTGAGACTTGTATGCGCTGCATAGCAATGCGCTGCAATATCAGCTGATGCAATCACTGTACTGCGCTGCGTTCTGGTCACATGGCCCTCTGCGTTTCCTTGTGTGAGCGAGGCCTGACACTGAGACTTGTATGCGCTGCACAGCAATGCGATGCAATATCAGCTGATGCAATCACTGTACTGCGCTGCGTTCTGGTCACATGGCCCTCTGCGTTTCCTTCTGTGAGCGAGGCCTGACACTGAGACTTGTATGCGCTGCACAGCAATGCGCTGCAATATCAGCTGATGCAATCACTGTACTGCGCTGCGCTCTGGTCACATGACCCTCTGCGTTTCCTTCTGTGAGTGAGGACTGACACTGAGACTTGTATGCGCTGCACAGCAATGCGCTGCAATATCAGCTGATGCAATCACTGTACTGCGCTGCGTTCTGGTCACATGACTCTCTGCGTTTCCTTCTGTGAGTGAGGCCTGACACTGAGACTTGTATGCGCTGCACAGCAATGCGATGCAATATCAGCTGATGCAATCACTGTACTGCGCTGCGTTCTGGTCACATGGCCCTCTGCGTTTCCTTCTGTGAGCGAGGCCTGACACTGAGACTTGTATGCGCTGCACAGCAATGCGATGCAATATCAGCTGATCCAATCACTGTACTGCGCTGCGTTCTGGTCACATGGCCCTCTGCGTTTCCTTCTGTGAGCGAGGCCTGACACTGAGACTTGTATGCGCTGCACAGCAATGCGCTGCAATATCAGCTGATGCAATCACTGTACTGCGCTGCGCTCTGGTCACATGGCCCTCTGCGTTTCCATCTGTGAGCGAGGCCTGACACTGAGACTTGTATGTGCTGCACAGCAATGCGATGCAATATCAGCTGATGCAATCACTGTACTGCGCTGCGCTCTGGTCACATGGCCCTCTGCGTTTCCTTCTGTGAGTGAGGCCTGACACTGAGACTTGTATGCGCTGCACAGCAATGCGATGCAATATCAGCTGATGCAATCACTGTACTGCGCTGCGTTCTGGTCACATGACTCTCTGCGTTTCCTTCTGTGAGTGAGGCCTGACACTGAGACTTGTATGCGCTGCACAGCAATGCGATGCAATATCAGCTGATGCAATCACTGTACTGCGCTGCGTTCTGGTCACATGGCCCTCTGCGTTTCCTTCTGTGAGTGAGGCCTGACACTGAGACTTGTATGCGCTGCACAGCAATGCGATGCAATATCAGCTGATGCAATCACTGTACTGCGCTGCGTTCTCATCACATGGCCCTCTGCGTTTCCTTCTGTGAGTGAGGCCTGACACTGAGACTTGTATGCGCTGCACAGCAATGCGCTGCAATATCAGCTGATGCACTCACTGTACTGCGCTGCGTTCTGGTCACATGGCTCTCTGCGTTTCCTTCTGTGAGTGAGGCCTGACACTGAGACTTGTATGCGCTGCACAGCAATGCGATGCAATATCAGCTGATGCAATCACTGTACTGCGCTGCGTTCTCATCACATGACCCTCTGCGTTTCCTTCTGTGAGTGAGGCCTGACACTGAGACTTGTATGCGCTGCACAGCAATGCGATGCAATATCAGCTGATGCAATCACTGTACTGCGCTGCGTTCTCATCACATGACCCTCTGCGTTTCCTTCTGTGAGTGAGGCCTGACACTGAGACTTGTATGCGCTGCACAGCAATGCGCTGCAATATCAGCTGATGCACTCACTGTACTGCGCTGCGTTCTGGTCACATGGCTCTCTGCGTTTCCTTCTGTGAGTGAGGCCTGACACTGAGACTTGTATGCGCTGCACAGCAATGCGCTGCAATATCAGCTGATGCACTCACTGTACTGCGCTGCGTTCTGGTCACATGGCCCTCTGCGTTTCCTTCTGTGAGCGAGGCCTGACACTGAGACTTGTATGCGCTGCACAGCAATGCGATGCAATATCAGCTGATGCAATCACTGTACTGCGCTGCGTTCTGGTCACATGGCCCTCTGCGTTTCCTTCTGTGAGCGAGGCCTGACACTGAGACTTGTATGCGCTGCACAGCAATGCGATGCAATATCAGCTGATGCAATCACTGTACTGCGCTGCGTTCTGGTCACATGGCCCTCTGCGTTTCCTTCTGTGAGGCCTGACACTGAGACTTGTATGCGCTGCACGGCAATGCGATGCAATATCAGCTGATGCAATCACTGTACTGCGCTGCGTTCTGGTCACACGGCCCTCTGCGTTTCCTTCTGTGAGCGAGGCCTGACACTGAGACTTGTATGCGCTGCACAGCAATGCGATGCAATATCAGCTGATCCAATCACTGTACTGCGCTGCGTTCTGGTCACATGGCCCTCTGCGTTTCCTTCTGTGAGGCCTGACACTGAGACTTGTATGCGCTGCACGGCAATGCGATGCAATATCAGCTGATGCAATCACTGTACTGCGCTGCGCTCTGGTCACATGGCCCTCTGCGTTTCCTTCTGTGAGGCCTGACACTGAGACTTGTATGCGCTGCACTGCAATGCGATGCAATATCAGCTGATGCAATCACTGTACTGCGCTGCGTTCTGGTCACATGGCCCTCTGCGTTTCCTTCTGTGAGTGAGGCCTGACACTGAGACTTGTATGCGCTGCACAGCAATGCGATGCAATATCAGCTGATGCAATCACTGTACTGCGCTGCGTTCTGGTCACATGGCCCTCTGCGTTTCCTTCTGTGAGCGAGGCCTGACACTGAGACTTGTATGCGCTGCACAGCAATGCGATGCAATATCAGCTGATGCAATCACTGTACTGCGCTGCGTTCTGGTCACATGGCTCTCTGCGTTTCCTTCTGTGAGCGAGGCCTGACACTGAGACTTGTATGCGCTGCACAGCAATGCGCTGCAATATCAGCTGATGCAATCACTGTACTGCGCTGCGCTCTGGTCACATGGCTCTCTGCGTTTCCTTCTGTGAGCGAGGCCTGACACTGAGACTTGTATGCGCTGCACAGCAATGCGCTGCAATATCAGCTGATGCAATCACTGTACTGCGCTGCGTTCTGGTCACATGGCCCTCTGCGTTTCCTTCTGTGAGCGAGGCCTGACACTGAGACTTGTATGCGCTGCACGGCACTGCGATGCAATATCAGCTGATCCAATCACTGTACTGCGCTGCGTTCTGGTCACATGGCCCTCTGCGTTTCCTTCTGTGAGGCCTGACACTGAGACTTGTATGCGCTGCACAGCAATGCGATGCAATATCAGCTGATCCAATCACTGTACTGCGCTGCGTTCTGGTCACATGGCCCTCTGCGTTTCCTTCTGTGAGCGAGGCCTGACACTGAGACTTGTATGCGCTGCACAGCAATGCGCTGCAATATCAGCTGATGCAATCACTGTACTGCGCTGCGTTCTGGTCACATGGCCCTCTGCGTTTCCTTCTGTGAGCGAGGCCTGACACTGAGACTTGTATGCGCTGCACAGCAATGCGATGCAATATCAGCTGATGCAATCACTGTACTGCGCTGCCTTCTGGTCACATGGCTCTCTGCGTTTCCTTCTGTGAGCGAGGCCTGACACTGAGACTTGTATGCGCTGCACAGCAATGCGATGCAATATCAGCTGATGCAATCACTGTACTGCGCTGCGTTCTGGTCACATGGCCCTCTGCGTTTCCTTCTGTGAGTGAGGCCTGACACTGAGACTTGTATGCGCTGCACAACAATGCGCTGCAATATCAGCTGATGCAATCACTGTACTGCGCTGTGTTCTGGTCACATGACTCTCTGCGTTTCCTTCTGTGAGCGAGGCCTGACACTGAGACTTGTATGCGCTGCACAGCAATGTGCTGCAATATCAGCTGATGCAATCACTGTACTGCGCTGCGCTCTGGTCACATGACTCTCTGCGTTTCCTTCTGTGAGTGAGGCCTGACACTGAGACTTGTATGCGCTGCACAGCAATGCGCTGCAATATCAGCTGATGCAATCACTGTACTGCGCTGCGTTCTGGTCACATGGCCCTCTGCGTTTCCTTCTGTGAGCGAGGCCTGACACTGAGACTTGTATGCGCTGCACAGCAATGCGATGCAATATCAGCTGATGCACTCACTGTACTGCGCTGCGTTCTGGTCACATGGCTCTCTGCGTTTCCTTCTGTGAGTGAGGCCTGACACTGAGACTTGTATGCGCTGCATAGCAATGCGCTGCAATATCAGCTGATGCAATCACTGTACTGCGCTGCGTTCTGGTCACATGGCCCTCTGCGTTTCCTTCTGTGAGTGAGGCCTGACACTGAGACTTGTATGCGCTGCACAACAATGCGCTGCAATATCAGCTGATGCAATCACTGTACTGCGCTGCGCTCTGGTCACATGACCCTCTGCGTTTCCTTCTGTGAGGCCTGACACTGAGACTTGTATGCGCTGCACAGCAATGTGCTGCAATATCAGCTGATGCAATCACTGTACTGCGCTGCGTTCTGGTCACATGGCCCTCTGCGTTTCCTTCTGTGAGTGAGGCCTGACACTGAGACTTGTATGCGCTGCATAGCAATGCGCTGCAATATCAGCTGATGCAATCACTGTACTGCGCTGCGTTCTGGTCACATGGCCCTCTGCGTTTCCTTGTGTGAGCGAGGCCTGACACTGAGACTTGTATGCGCTGCACAGCAATGCGATGCAATATCAGCTGATGCAATCACTGTACTGCGCTGCGTTCTGGTCACATGGCTCTCTGCGTTTCCTTCTGTGAGCGAGGCCTGACACTGAGACTTGTATGCGCTGCACAGCAATGCGATGCAATATCAGCTGATGCAATCACTGTACTGCGCTGCGTTCTGGTCACATGGCTCTCTGCGTTTCCTTCTGTGAGTGAGGCCTGACACTGAGACTTGTATGCGCTGCACAGCAATGCGATGCAATATCAGCTGATGCAATCACTGTACTGCGCTGCGTTCTGGTCACATGGCCCTCTGCGTTTCCTTCTGTGAGCGAGGCCTGACACTGAGACTTGTATGCGCTGCACAGCAATGCGCTGCAATATCAGCTGATGCAATCACTGTACTGCGCTGCGCTCTGGTCACATGGCCCTCTGCGTTTCCTTCTGTGAGCGAGGCCTGACACTGAGACTTGTATGCGCTGCACAGCAATGCGCTGCAATATCAGCTGATGCAATCACTGTACTGCACTGCGCTCTGGTCACATGACTCTCTGCGTTTCCTTCTGTGAGTGAGGCCTGACACTGAGACTTGTATGCGCTGCACAGCAATGCGCTGCAATATCAGCTGATGCAATCACTGTACTGCGCTGCGTTCTGGTCACATGGCCCTCTGCGTTTCCTTCTGTGAGCGAGGCCTGACACTGAGACTTGTATGCGCTGCACAGCAATGCGCTGCAATATCAGCTGATGCAATCACTGTACTGCGCTGCGTTCTGGTCACATGACTCTCTGCGTTTCCTTCTGTGAGTGAGGCCTGACACTGAGACTTGTATGCGCTGCACAGCAATGCGCTGCAATATCAGCTGATGCAATCACTGTACTGCGCTGCGTTCTGGTCACATGGCTCTCTGCGTTTCCTTCTGTGAGTGAGGCCTGACACTGAGACTTGTATGCGCTGCACAGCAATGCGATGCAATATCAGCTGATGCAATCACTGTACTGCGCTGCGCTCTGGTCACATGACCCTCTGCGTTTCCTTCTGTGAGTGAGGACTGACACTGAGACTTGTATGCGCTGCACAGCAATGTGCTGCAATATCAGCTGATGCAATCACTGTACTGCGCTGCGTTCTGGTCACATGGCCCTCTGCGTTTCCTTCTGTGAGTGAGGCCTGACACTGAGACTTGTATGCGCTGCACAGCAATGCGATGCAATATCAGCTGATGCAATCACTGTACTGCGCTGCGTTCTGGTCACATGGCCCTCTGCGTTTCCTTCTGTGAGTGAGGCCTGACACTGAGACTTGTATGCGCTGCACAGCAATGCGATGCAATATCAGCTGATGCAATCACTGTACTGCGCTGCGCTCTGGTCACATGGCCCTCTGCGTTTCCTTCTGTGAGCGAGGCCTGACACTGAGACTTGTATGCGCTGCACAGCAATGCGATGCAATATCAGCTGATGCAATCACTGTACTGCGCTGCGTTCTGGTCACATGGCCCTCTGCGTTTCCTTCTGTGAGTGAGGCCTGACACTGAGACTTGTATGCGCTGCACAGCAATGCGATGCAATATCAGCTGATGCAATCACTGTACTGCGCTGCGCTCTGGTCACATGGCCCTCTGCGTTTCCTTCTGTGAGGCCTGACACTGAGACTTGTATGCGCTGCACAGCAATGCGCTGCAATATCAGCTGATGCAATCACTGTACTGCGCTGCGCTCTGGTCACATGGCTCTCTGCGTTTCCATCTGTGAGTGAGGCCTGACACTGAGACTTGTATGCGCTGCACAGCAATGCGCTGCAATATCAGCTGATGCAATCACTGTACTGCGCTGCGTTCTGGTCACATGGCTCTCTGCGTTTCCTTCTGTGAGTGAGGCCTGACACTGAGACTTGTATGCGCTGCACAGCAATGCGCTGCAATATCAGCTGATGCAATCACTGTACTGCGCTGCGTTCTGGTCACATGGCTCTCTGCGTTTCCTTCTGTGAGTGAGGCCTGACACTGAGACTTGTATGCGCTGCACAGCAATGCGCTGCAATATCAGCTGATGCAATCACTGTACTGCGCTGCGTTCTGGTCACATGGCCCTCTGCGTTTCCTTCTGTGAGTGAGGACTGACACTGAGACTTGTATGCGCTGCATAGCAATGCGCTGCAATATCAGCTGATGCAATCACTGTACTGCGCTGCGTTCTGGTCACATGGCCCTCTGCGTTTCCTTGTGTGAGCGAGGCCTGACACTGAGACTTGTATGCGCTGCACAGCAATGCGCTGCAATATCAGCTGATGCAATCACTGTACTGCGCTGCGCTCTGGTCACATGACCCTCTGCGTTTCCTTCTGTGAGCGAGGCCTGACACTGAGACTTGTATGCGCTGCACAGCAATGCGATGCAATATCAGCTGATGCAATCACTGTACTGCGCTGCGTTCTGGTCACATGGCCCTCTGCGTTTCCTTCTGTGAGCGAGGCCTGACACTGAGACTTGTATGCGCTGCACAGCAATGCGCTGCAATATCAGCTGATGCAATCACTGTACTGCGCTGCGCTCTGGTCACATGACCCTCTGCGTTTCCTTCTGTGAGTGAGGACTGACACTGAGACTTGTATGCGCTGCACAGCAATGCGCTGCAATATCAGCTGATGCAATCACTGTACTGCGCTGCGTTCTGGTCACATGACTCTCTGCGTTTCCTTCTGTGAGTGAGGCCTGACACTGAGACTTGTATGCGCTGCACAGCAATGCGATGCAATATCAGCTGATGCAATCACTGTACTGCGCTGCGTTCTGGTCACATGGCCCTCTGCGTTTCCTTCTGTGAGCGAGGCCTGACACTGAGACTTGTATGCGCTGCACAGCAATGCGCTGCAATATCAGCTGATGCAATCACTGTACTGCGCTGCGCTCTGGTCACATGGCTCTCTGCGTTTCCTTCTGTGAGTGAGGCCTGACACTGAGACTTGTATGCGCTGCACAGCAATGCGCTGCAATATCAGCTGATGCACTCACTGTACTGCGCTGCGTTCTGGTCACATGGCCCTCTGCGTTTCCTTCTGTGAGTGAGGCCTGACACTGAGACTTGTATGCGCTGCATAGCAATGCGCTGCAATATCAGCTGATGCAATCACTGTACTGCGCTGCGCTCTGGTCACATGGCTGTCTGCGTTTCCTTCTGTGAGTGAGGCCTGACACTGAGACTTGTATGCGCTGCACAGCAATGCGCTGCAATATCAGCTGATGCAATCACTGTACTGCGCTGCGTTCTGGTCACATGGCCCTCTGCGTTTCCTTCTGTGAGCGAGGCCTGACACTGAGACTTGTATGCGCTGCACAGCAATGCGATGCAATATCAGCTGATGCAATCACTGTACTGCGCTGCGTTCTGGTCACATGGCCCTCTGCGTTTCCTTCTGTGAGCGAGGCCTGACACTGAGACTTGTATGCGCTGCACAGCAATGCGATGCAATATCAGCTGATGCAATCACTGTACTGCGCTGCGTTCTGGTCACATGGCCCTCTGCGTTTCCTTCTGTGAGCGAGGCCTGACACTGAGACTTGTATGCGCTGCACAGCAATGCGATGCAATATCAGCTGATGCAATCACTGTACTGCGCTGCGTTCTGGTCACATGACTCTCTGCGTTTCCTTCTGTGAGTGAGGCCTGACACTGAGACTTGTATGCGCTGCACAGCAATGCGATGCAATATCAGCTGATGCAATCACTGTACTGCGCTGCGTTCTGGTCACATGGCCCTCTGCGTTTCCTTCTGTGAGCGAGGCCTGACACTGAGACTTGTATGCGCTGCACAGCAATGCGATGCAATATCAGCTGATGCAATCACTGTACTGCGCTGCGTTCTGGTCACATGGCCCTCTGCGTTTCCTTCTGTGAGTGAGGCCTGACACTGAGACTTGTATGCGCTGCACAGCAATGCGCTGCAATATCAGCTGATCCAATCACTGTACTGCGCTGCGTTCTGGTCACATGGCCCTCTGCGTTTCCTTCTGTGAGCGAGGCCTGACACTGAGACTTGTATGCGCTGCACAGCAATGTGCTGCAATATCAGCTGATCCAATCACTGTACTGCGCTGCGTTCTCATCACATGGCTCTCTGCGTTTCCATCTGTGAGCGAGGCCTGACACTGAGACTTGTATGCGCTGCACAGCAATGCGATGCAATATCAGCTGATGCACTCACTGTACTGCGCTGCATTCTGGTCACATGACTCTCTGCGTTTCCTTGTGTGAGCGAGGCCTGACACTGAGACTTGTATGCGCTGCACAGCAATGCGCTGCAATATCAGCTGATGCAATCACTGTACTGCGCTGCGCTCTGGTCACATGGCCCTCTGCGTTTCCTTCTGTGAGCGAGGCCTGACACTGAGACTTGTATGCGCTGCACAGCAATGCGATGCAATATCAGCTGATGCAATCACTGTACTGCGCTGCGTTCTGGTCACATGGCCCTCTGCGTTTCCTTCTGTGAGCGAGGCCTGACACTGAGACTTGTATGCGCTGCACGGCACTGCGATGCAATATCAGCTGATCCAATCACTGTACTGCGCTGCGTTCTGGTCACATGGCCCTCTGCGTTTCCTTCTGTGAGCGAGGCCTGACACTGAGACTTGTATGCGCTGCACAGCAATGCGATGCAATATCAGCTGATGCAATCACTGTACTGCGCTGCGTTCTGGTCACATGGCCCTCTGCGTTTCCTTCTGTGAGCGAGGCCTGACACTGAGACTTGTATGCGCTGCACAGCAATGCGATGCAATATCAGCTGATGCAATCACTGTACTGCGCTGCGTTCTGGTCACATGGCCCTCTGCGTTTCCTTCTGTGAGTGAGGCCTGACACTGAGACTTGTATGCGCTGCACAGCAATGTGCTGCAATATCAGCTGATGCAATCACTGTACTGCGCTGCGTTCTGGTCACATGACTCTCTGCGTTTCCTTCTGTGAGCGAGGCCTGACACTGAGACTTGTATGCGCTGCACAGCAATGCGATGCAATATCAGCTGATGCAATCACTGTACTGCGCTGCGTTCTGGTCACATGGCCCTCTGCGTTTCCTTCTGTGAGCGAGGCCTGACACTGAGACTTGTATGCGCTGCACAGCAATGCGATGCAATATCAGCTGATGCAATCACTGTACTGCGCTGCCTTCTGGTCACATGGCCCTCTGCGTTTCCTTCTGTGAGCGAGGCCTGACACTGAGACTTGTATGCGCTGCACAGCAATGCGATGCAATATCAGCTGATGCAATCACTGTACTGCGCTGCGTTCTGGTCACATGGCCCTCTGCGTTTCCTTCTGTGAGCGAGGCCTGACACTGAGACTTGTATGCGCTGCACAGCAATGCGATGCAATATCAGCTGATGCAATCACTGTACTGCGCTGTGTTCTGGTCACATGGCTCTCTGCGTTTCCTTCTGTGAGCGAGGCCTGACACTGAGACTTGTATGCGCTGCACAGCAATGCGATGCAATATCAGCTGATGCAATCACTGTACTGCGCTGCGCTCTGGTCACATGGCCCTCTGCGTTTCCTTCTGTGAGTGAGGCCTGACACTGAGACTTGTATGCGCTGCACAACAATGCGCTGCAATATCAGCTGATGCAATCACTGTACTGCGCTGCGCTCTGGTCACATGGCTCTGTGCGTTTCCTTCTGTGAGTGAGGCCTGACACTGAGACTTGTATGCGCTGCACAGCAATGCGATGCAATATCAGCTGATCCAATCACTGTACTGCGCTGCGTTCTGGTCACATGACTCTCTGCGTTTCCTTCTGTGAGCGAGGCCTGACACTGAGACTTGTATGCGCTGCACAGCAATGCGATGCAATATCAGCTGATGCAATCACTGTACTGCGCTGCGTTCTGGTCACATGGCCCTCTGCGTTTCCTTCTGTGAGCGAGGCCTGACACTGAGACTTGTATGCGCTGCACAGCAATGTGCTGCAATATCAGCTGATGCAATCACTGTACTGCGCTGCGTTCTGGTCACATGGCCCTCTGCGTTTCCTTCTGTGAGTGAGGCCTGACACTGAGACTTGTATGCGCTGCACAGCAATGCGCTGCAATATCAGCTGATGCAATCACTGTACTGCGCTGCGTTCTGGTCACATGGCCCTCTGCGTTTCCTTCTGTGAGCGAGGCCTGACACTGAGACTTGTATGCGCTGCACAGCAATGCGATGCAATATCAGCTGATGCAATCACTGTACTGCGCTGCGTTCTGGTCACATGGCCCTCTGCGTTTCCTTCTGTGAGTGAGGACTGACACTGAGACTTGTATGCGCTGCACAGCAATGCGCTGCAATATCAGCTGATGCAATCACTGTACTGCGCTGCGTTCTGGTCACATGGCCCTCTGCGTTTCCTTCTGTGAGTGAGGACTGACACTGAGACTTGTATGCGCTGCACAGCAATGCGCTGCAATATCAGCTGATGCAATCACTGTACTGCGCTGCGTTCTGGTCACATGGCTCTCTGCGTTTCCTTCTGTGAGTGAGGACTGACACTGAGACTTGTATGCGCTGCACAGCAATGTGCTGCAATATCAGCTGATGCAATCACTGTACTGCGCTGCGTTCTGGTCACATGGCCCTCTGCGTTTCCTTCTGTGAGTGAGGCCTGACACTGAGACTTGTATGCGCTGCATAGCAATGCGCTGCAATATCAGCTGATGCAATCACTGTACTGCGCTGCGTTCTGGTCACATGGCCCTCTGCGTTTCCTTGTGTGAGCGAGGCCTGACACTGAGACTTGTATGCGCTGCACAGCAATGCGATGCAATATCAGCTGATGCAATCACTGTACTGCGCTGCGTTCTGGTCACATGGCCCTCTGCGTTTCCTTCTGTGAGCGAGGCCTGACACTGAGACTTGTATGCGCTGCACAGCAATGCGCTGCAATATCAGCTGATGCAATCACTGTACTGCGCTGCGCTCTGGTCACATGACCCTCTGCGTTTCCTTCTGTGAGTGAGGACTGACACTGAGACTTGTATGCGCTGCACAGCAATGCGCTGCAATATCAGCTGATGCAATCACTGTACTGCGCTGCGTTCTGGTCACATGACTCTCTGCGTTTCCTTCTGTGAGTGAGGCCTGACACTGAGACTTGTATGCGCTGCACAGCAATGCGATGCAATATCAGCTGATGCAATCACTGTACTGCGCTGCGTTCTGGTCACATGGCCCTCTGCGTTTCCTTCTGTGAGCGAGGCCTGACACTGAGACTTGTATGCGCTGCACAGCAATGCGATGCAATATCAGCTGATCCAATCACTGTACTGCGCTGCGTTCTGGTCACATGGCCCTCTGCGTTTCCTTCTGTGAGCGAGGCCTGACACTGAGACTTGTATGCGCTGCACAGCAATGCGCTGCAATATCAGCTGATGCAATCACTGTACTGCGCTGCGCTCTGGTCACATGGCCCTCTGCGTTTCCATCTGTGAGCGAGGCCTGACACTGAGACTTGTATGCGCTGCACAGCAATGCGCTGCAATATCAGCTGATGCAATCACTGTACTGCGCTGCGCTCTGGTCACATGACTCTCTGCGTTTCCTTCTGTGAGTGAGGCCTGACACTGAGACTTGTATGCGCTGCACAGCAATGCGCTGCAATATCAGCTGATGCAATCACTGTACTGCGCTGCGTTCTGGTCACATGGCCCTCTGCGTTTCCTTCTGTGAGCGAGGCCTGACACTGAGACTTGTATGCGCTGCACAGCAATGCGATGCAATATCAGCTGATGCACTCACTGTACTGCGCTGCGTTCTGGTCACATGGCTCTCTGCGTTTCCTTCTGTGAGTGAGGCCTGACACTGAGACTTGTATGCGCTGCATAGCAATGCGCTGCAATATCAGCTGATGCAATCACTGTACTGCGCTGCGTTCTGGTCACATGGCCCTCTGCGTTTCCTTCTGTGAGTGAGGCCTGACACTGAGACTTGTATGCGCTGCACAACAATGCGCTGCAATATCAGCTGATGCAATCACTGTACTGCGCTGCGCTCTGGTCACATGACCCTCTGCGTTTCCTTCTGTGAGGCCTGACACTGAGACTTGTATGCGCTGCACAGCAATGTGCTGCAATATCAGCTGATGCAATCACTGTACTGCGCTGCGTTCTGGTCACATGGCCCTCTGCGTTTCCTTCTGTGAGTGAGGCCTGACACTGAGACTTGTATGCGCTGCATAGCAATGCGCTGCAATATCAGCTGATGCAATCACTGTACTGCGCTGCGTTCTGGTCACATGGCCCTCTGCGTTTCCTTGTGTGAGCGAGGCCTGACACTGAGACTTGTATGCGCTGCACAGCAATGCGATGCAATATCAGCTGATGCAATCACTGTACTGCGCTGCGTTCTGGTCACATGGCTCTCTGCGTTTCCTTCTGTGAGCGAGGCCTGACACTGAGACTTGTATGCGCTGCACAGCAATGCGATGCAATATCAGCTGATGCAATCACTGTACTGCGCTGCGTTCTGGTCACATGGCTCTCTGCGTTTCCTTCTGTGAGTGAGGCCTGACACTGAGACTTGTATGCGCTGCACAGCAATGCGCTGCAATATCAGCTGATGCAATCACTGTACTGCGCTGCGCTCTGGTCACATGGCCCTCTGCGTTTCCTTCTGTGAGCGAGGCCTGACACTGAGACTTGTATGCGCTGCACAGCAATGCGCTGCAATATCAGCTGATGCAATCACTGTACTGCACTGCGCTCTGGTCACATGACTCTCTGCGTTTCCTTCTGTGAGTGAGGCCTGCCACTGAGACTTGTATGCGCTGCACAGCAATGCGCTGCAATATCAGCTGATGCAATCACTGTACTGCGCTGCGTTCTGGTCACATGACTCTCTGCGTTTCCTTCTGTGAGTGAGGCCTGACACTGAGACTTGTATGCGCTGCACAGCAATGCGCTGCAATATCAGCTGATGCAATCACTGTACTGCGCTGCGTTCTGGTCACATGGCTCTCTGCGTTTCCTTCTGTGAGTGAGGCCTGACACTGAGACTTGTATGCGCTGCACAGCAATGCGATGCAATATCAGCTGATGCAATCACTGTACTGCGCTGCGCTCTGGTCACATGACCCTCTGCGTTTCCTTCTGTGAGTGAGGACTGACACTGAGACTTGTATGCGCTGCACAGCAATGTGCTGCAATATCAGCTGATGCAATCACTGTACTGCGCTGCGTTCTGGTCACATGGCCCTCTGCGTTTCCTTCTGTGAGTGAGGCCTGACACTGAGACTTGTATGCGCTGCACAGCAATGCGATGCAATATCAGCTGATGCAATCACTGTACTGCGCTGCGTTCTGGTCACATGGCCCTCTGCGTTTCCTTCTGTGAGTGAGGCCTGACACTGAGACTTGTATGCGCTGCACAGCAATGCGATGCAATATCAGCTGATGCAATCACTGTACTGCGCTGCGTTCTGGTCACATGGCCCTCTGCGTTTCCTTCTGTGAGGCCTGACACTGAGACTTGTATGCGCTGCACAGCAATGCGATGCAATATCAGCTGATGCAATCACTGTACTGCGCTGCGCTCTGGTCACATGACCCTCTGCGTTTCCTTCTGTGAGCGAGGCCTGACACTGAGACTTGTATGCGCTGCACAGCAATGCGATGCAATATCAGCTGATGCAATCACTGTACTGCGCTGCGTTCTGGTCACATGGCCCTCTGCGTTTCCTTCTGTGAGGCCTGACACTGAGACTTGTATGCGCTGCACAGCAATGCGCTGCAATATCAGCTGATGCAATCACTGTACTGCGCTGCGTTCTGGTCACATGGCCCTCTGCGTTTCCTTCTGTGAGTGAGGCCTGACACTGAGACTTGTATGCGCTGCACAGCAATGCGCTGCAATATCAGCTGATGCAATCACTGTACTGCGCTGCGTTCTGGTCACATGGCCCTCTGCGTTTCCTTCTGTGAGCGAGGCCTGACACTGAGACTTGTATGCGCTGCACAGCAATGCGATGCAATATCAGCTGATGCAATCACTGTACTGCGCTGCGCTCTGGTCACATGGCCCTCTGCGTTTCCTTCTGTGAGTGAGGCCTGACACTGAGACTTGTATGCGCTGCACAGCAATGCGCTGCAATATCAGCTGATGCACTCACTGTACTGCGCTGCGCTCTGGTCACATGGCCCTCTGCGTTTCCTTCTGTGAGTGAGGCCTGACACTGAGACTTGTATGCGCTGCACAGCAATGCGCTGCAATATCAGCTGATGCACTCACTGTACTGCGCTGCGTTCTGGTCACATGGCCCTCTGCGTTTCCTTCTGTGAGTGAGGCCTGACACTGAGACTTGTATGCGCTGCATAGCAATGCGCTGCAATATCAGCTGATGCAATCACTGTACTGCGCTGCGTTCTGGTCACATGGCCCTCTGCGTTTCCTTCTGTGAGTGAGGCCTGACACTGAGACTTGTATGCGCTGCACAGCAATGCGCTGCAATATCAGCTGATGCAATCACTGTACTGCGCTGCGCTCTGGTCACATGGCCCTCTGCGTTTCCTTCTGTGAGTGAGGCCTGACACTGAGACTTGTATGCGCTGCACAGCAATGCGCTGCAATATCAGCTGATGCAATCACTGTACTGCGCTGCGCTCTGGTCACATGGCTCTCTGCGTTTCCTTCTGTGAGTGAGGCCTGACACTGAGACTTGTATGCGCTGCACAGCAATGCGCTGCAATATCAGCTGATGCAATCACTGTACTGCGCTGCGCTCTGGTCACATGGCCCTCTGCGTTTCCTTCTGTGAGCGAGGCCTGACACTGAGACTTGTATGCGCTGCACAGCAATGCGATGCAATATCAGCTGATGCAATCACTGTACTGCGCTGCATTCTGGTCACATGGCCCTCTGCGTTTCCTTCTGTGAGCGAGGCCTGACACTGAGACTTGTATGCGCTGCACAGCAATGCGATGCAATATCAGCTGATGCACTCACTGTACTGCGCTGCGTTCTGGTCACATGGCCCTCTGCGTTTCCTTCTGTGAGTGAGGCCTGACACTGAGACTTGTATGCGCTGCACAGCAATGCGCTGCAATATCAGCTGATGCAATCACTGTACTGCGCTGCGTTCTGGTCACATGGCCCTCTGCGTTTCCTTCTGTGAGCGAGGCCTGACACTGAGACTTGTATGCGCTGCACAGCAATGTGCTGCAATATCAGCTGATGCAATCACTGTACTGCGCTGCGTTCTGGTCACATGGCCCTCTGCGTTTCCTTCTGTGAGTGAGGCCTGACACTGAGACTTGTATGCGCTGCACAGCAATGCGATGCAATATCAGCTGATGCAATCACTGTACTGCGCTGCGTTCTGGTCACATGGCCCTCTGCGTTTCCTTCTGTGAGGCCTGACACTGAGACTTGTATGCGCTGCACAGCAATGCGATGCAATATCAGCTGATGCAATCACTGTACTGCGCTGCGTTCTGGTCACATGGCCCTCTGCGTTTCCTTCTGTGAGCGAGGCCTGACACTGAGACTTGTATGCGCTGCACAGCAATGCGATGCAATATCAGCTGATGCAATCACTGTACTGCGCTGCCTTCTGGTCACATGGCCCTCTGCGTTTCCTTCTGTGAGCGAGGCCTGACACTGAGACTTGTATGCGCTGCACAGCAATGCGATGCAATATCAGCTGATGCAATCACTGTACTGCGCTGCGTTCTGGTCACATGGCCCTCTGCGTTTCCTTCTGTGAGCGAGGCCTGACACTGAGACTTGTATGCGCTGCACAGCAATGCGATGCAATATCAGCTGATGCAATCACTGTACTGCGCTGTGTTCTGGTCACATGGCTCTCTGCGTTTCCTTCTGTGAGCGAGGCCTGACACTGAGACTTGTATGCGCTGCACAGCAATGCGATGCAATATCAGCTGATGCAATCACTGTACTGCGCTGCGCTCTGGTCACATGGCCCTCTGCGTTTCCTTCTGTGAGTGAGGCCTGACACTGAGACTTGTATGCGCTGCACAACAATGCGCTGCAATATCAGCTGATGCAATCACTGTACTGCGCTGCGCTCTGGTCACATGGCTCTGTGCGTTTCCTTCTGTGAGTGAGGCCTGACACTGAGACTTGTATGCGCTGCACAGCAATGCGATGCAATATCAGCTGATCCAATCACTGTACTGCGCTGCGTTCTGGTCACATGACTCTCTGCGTTTCCTTCTGTGAGCGAGGCCTGACACTGAGACTTGTATGCGCTGCACAGCAATGCGATGCAATATCAGCTGATGCAATCACTGTACTGCGCTGCGTTCTGGTCACATGGCCCTCTGCGTTTCCTTCTGTGAGCGAGGCCTGACACTGAGACTTGTATGCGCTGCACAGCAATGTGCTGCAATATCAGCTGATGCAATCACTGTACTGCGCTGCGTTCTGGTCACATGGCCCTCTGCGTTTCCTTCTGTGAGTGAGGCCTGACACTGAGACTTGTATGCGCTGCACAGCAATGCGCTGCAATATCAGCTGATGCAATCACTGTACTGCGCTTCGTTCTGGTCACATGGCCCTCTGCGTTTCCTTCTGTGAGCGAGGCCTGACACTGAGACTTGTATGCGCTGCACAGCAATGCGATGCAATATCAGCTGATGCAATCACTGTACTGCGCTGCGTTCTGGTCACATGGCCCTCTGCGTTTCCTTCTGTGAGTGAGGACTGACACTGAGACTTGTATGCGCTGCACAGCAATGCGCTGCAATATCAGCTGATGCAATCACTGTACTGCGCTGCGTTCTGGTCACATGGCCCTCTGCGTTTCCTTCTGTGAGTGAGGACTGACACTGAGACTTGTATGCGCTGCACAGCAATGCGCTGCAATATCAGCTGATGCAATCACTGTACTGCGCTGCGTTCTGGTCACATGGCTCTCTGCGTTTCCTTCTGTGAGTGAGGACTGACACTGAGACTTGTATGCGCTGCACAGCAATGTGCTGCAATATCAGCTGATGCAATCACTGTACTGCGCTGCGTTCTGGTCACATGGCCCTCTGCGTTTCCTTCTGTGAGTGAGGCCTGACACTGAGACTTGTATGCGCTGCATAGCAATGCGCTGCAATATCAGCTGATGCAATCACTGTACTGCGCTGCGTTCTGGTCACATGGCCCTCTGCGTTTCCTTGTGTGAGCGAGGCTTGACACTGAGACTTGTATGCGCTGCACAGCAATGCGATGCAATATCAGCTGATGCAATCACTGTACTGCGCTGCGTTCTGGTCACATGGCCCTCTGCGTTTCCTTCTGTGAGCGAGGCCTGACACTGAGACTTGTATGCGCTGCACAGCAATGCGCTGCAATATCAGCTGATGCAATCACTGTACTGCGCTGCGCTCTGGTCACATGACCCTCTGCGTTTCCTTCTGTGAGTGAGGACTGACACTGAGACTTGTATGCGCTGCACAGCAATGCGCTGCAATATCAGCTGATGCAATCACTGTACTGCGCTGCGTTCTGGTCACATGACTCTCTGCGTTTCCTTCTGTGAGTGAGGCCTGACACTGAGACTTGTATGCGCTGCACAGCAATGCGATGCAATATCAGCTGATGCAATCACTGTACTGCGCTGCGTTCTGGTCACATGGCCCTCTGCGTTTCCTTCTGTGAGCGAGGCCTGACACTGAGACTTGTATGCGCTGCACAGCAATGCGATGCAATATCAGCTGATCCAATCACTGTACTGCGCTGCGTTCTGGTCACATGGCCCTCTGCGTTTCCTTCTGTGAGCGAGGCCTGACACTGAGACTTGTATGCGCTGCACAGCAATGCGCTGCAATATCAGCTGATGCAATCACTGTACTGCGCTGCGCTCTGGTCACATGGCCCTCTGCGTTTCCATCTGTGAGCGAGGCCTGACACTGAGACTTGTATGTGCTGCACAGCAATGCGATGCAATATCAGCTGATGCAATCACTGTACTGCACTGCGTTCTGGTCACATGGCCCTCTGCGTTTCCTTCTGTGAGTGAGGCCTGACACTGAGACTTGTATGCGCTGCACAGCAATGCGATGCAATATCAGCTGATGCAATCACTGTACTGCGCTGCGCTCTGGTCACATGGCCCTCTGCGTTTCCTTCTGTGAGGCCTGACACTGAGACTTGTATGCGCTGCACAGCAATGCGATGCAATATCAGCTGATGCAATCACTGTACTGCGCTGCGTTCTCATCACATGGCTCTCTGCGTTTCCATCTGTGAGCGAGGCCTGACACTGAGACTTGTATGCGCTGCACTGCAATGTGCTGCAATATCAGCTGATGCAATCACTGTACTGCGCTGCGTTCTGGTCACATGGCCCTCTGCGTTTCCTTCTGTGAGTGAGGCCTGACACTGAGACTTGTATGCGCTGCACAGCAATGTGCTGCAATATCAGCTGATGCAATCACTGTACTGCGCTGCGTTCTGGTCACATGGCCCTCTGCGTTTCCTTCTGTGAGTGAGGCCTGACACTGAGACTTGTATGCGCTGCACAGCAATGCGCTGCAATATCAGCTGATGCAATCACTGTACTGCGCTGCGTTCTGGTCACATGGCCCTCTGCGTTTCCTTCTGTGAGTGAGGCCTGACACTGAGACTTGTATGCGCTGCACAGCAATGCGCTGCAATATCAGCTGATGCAATCACTGTACTGCGCTGCGTTCTGGTCACATGGCCCTCTGCGTTTCCTTCTGTGAGTGAGGCCTGACACTGAGACTTGTATGCGCTGCACAGCAATGCGCTGCAATATCAGCTGATGCAATCACTGTACTGCGCTGCGTTCTGGTCACATGGCCCTCTGCGTTTCCTTCTGTGAGCGAGGCCTGACACTGAGACTTGTATGCGCTGCACAGCAATGCGATGCAATATCAGCTGATGCAATCACTGTACTGCGCTGCGTTCTGGTCACATGGCCCTCTGCGTTTCCTTCTGTGAGTGAGGACTGACACTGAGACTTGTATGCGCTGCACAGCAATGCGCTGCAATATCAGCTGATGCAATCACTGTACTGCGCTGCGTTCTGGTCACATGGCCCTCTGCGTTTCCTTCTGTGAGTGAGGACTGACACTGAGACTTGTATGCGCTGCACAGCAATGCGCTGCAATATCAGCTGATGCAATCACTGTACTGCGCTGCGTTCTGGTCACATGGCTCTCTGCGTTTCCTTCTGTGAGTGAGGACTGACACTGAGACTTGTATGCGCTGCACAGCAATGTGCTGCAATATCAGCTGATGCAATCACTGTACTGCGCTGCGTTCTGGTCACATGGCCCTCTGCGTTTCCTTCTGTGAGTGAGGCCTGACACTGAGACTTGTATGCGCTGCATAGCAATGCGCTGCAATATCAGCTGATGCAATCACTGTACTGCGCTGCGTTCTGGTCACATGGCCCTCTGCGTTTCCTTGTGTGAGCGAGGCCTGACACTGAGACTTGTATGCGCTGCACAGCAATGCGATGCAATATCAGCTGATGCAATCACTGTACTGCGCTGCGTTCTGGTCACATGGCCCTCTGCGTTTCCTTCTGTGAGCGAGGCCTGACACTGAGACTTGTATGCGCTGCACAGCAATGCGCTGCAATATCAGCTGATGCAATCACTGTACTGCGCTGCGCTCTGGTCACATGACCCTCTGCGTTTCCTTCTGTGAGTGAGGACTGACACTGAGACTTGTATGCGCTGCACAGCAATGCGCTGCAATATCAGCTGATGCAATCACTGTACTGCGCTGCGTTCTGGTCACATGACTCTCTGCGTTTCCTTCTGTGAGTGAGGCCTGACACTGAGACTTGTATGCGCTGCACAGCAATGCGATGCAATATCAGCTGATGCAATCACTGTACTGCGCTGCGTTCTGGTCACATGGCCCTCTGCGTTTCCTTCTGTGAGCGAGGCCTGACACTGAGACTTGTATGCGCTGCACAGCAATGCGATGCAATATCAGCTGATCCAATCACTGTACTGCGCTGCGTTCTGGTCACATGGCCCTCTGCGTTTCCTTCTGTGAGCGAGGCCTGACACTGAGACTTGTATGCGCTGCACAGCAATGCGCTGCAATATCAGCTGATGCAATCACTGTACTGCGCTGCGCTCTGGTCACATGGCCCTCTGCGTTTCCATCTGTGAGCGAGGCCTGACACTGAGACTTGTATGTGCTGCACAGCAATGCGATGCAATATCAGCTGATGCAATCACTGTACTGCGCTGCGCTCTGGTCACATGGCCCTCTGCGTTTCCTTCTGTGAGTGAGGCCTGACACTGAGACTTGTATGCGCTGCACAGCAATGCGATGCAATATCAGCTGATGCAATCACTGTACTGCGCTGCGTTCTGGTCACATGACTCTCTGCGTTTCCTTCTGTGAGTGAGGCCTGACACTGAGACTTGTATGCGCTGCACAGCAATGCGATGCAATATCAGCTGATGCAATCACTGTACTGCGCTGCGTTCTGGTCACATGGCCCTCTGCGTTTCCTTCTGTGAGTGAGGCCTGACACTGAGACTTGTATGCGCTGCACAGCAATGCGATGCAATATCAGCTGATGCAATCACTGTACTGCGCTGCGTTCTCATCACATGGCTCTCTGCGTTTCCATCTGTGAGCGAGGCCTGACACTGAGACTTGTATGCGCTGCACAGCAATGTGCTGCAATATCAGCTGATGCAATCACTGTACTGCGCTGCGTTCTGGTCACATGACCCTCTGCGTTTCCTTCTGTGAGTGAGGCCTGACACTGAGACTTGTATGCGCTGCACAGCAATGCGCTGCAATATCAGCTGATGCACTCACTGTACTGCGCTGCGTTCTGGTCACATGGCTCTCTGCGTTTCCTTCTGTGAGTGAGGCCTGACACTGAGACTTGTATGCGCTGCACAGCAATGCGCTGCAATATCAGCTGATGCACTCACTGTACTGCGCTGCGTTCTGGTCACATGGCCCTCTGCGTTTCCTTCTGTGAGCGAGGCCTGACACTGAGACTTGTATGCGCTGCACAGCAATGCGATGCAATATCAGCTGATGCAATCACTGTACTGCGCTGCGTTCTGGTCACATGGCCCTCTGCGTTTCCTTCTGTGAGCGAGGCCTGACACTGAGACTTGTATGCGCTGCACAGCAATGCGATGCAATATCAGCTGATGCAATCACTGTACTGCGCTGCGTTCTGGTCACATGGCCCTCTGCGTTTCCTTCTGTGAGGCCTGACACTGAGACTTGTATGCGCTGCACGGCAATGCGATGCAATATCAGCTGATGCAATCACTGTACTGCGCTGCGTTCTGGTCACACGGCCCTCTGCGTTTCCTTCTGTGAGCGAGGCCTGACACTGAGACTTGTATGCGCTGCACAGCAATGCGATGCAATATCAGCTGATCCAATCACTGTACTGCGCTGCGTTCTGGTCACATGGCCCTCTGCGTTTCCTTCTGTGAGGCCTGACACTGAGACTTGTATGCGCTGCACGGCAATGCGATGCAATATCAGCTGATGCAATCACTGTACTGCGCTGCGCTCTGGTCACATGGCCCTCTGCGTTTCCTTCTGTGAGGCCTGACACTGAGACTTGTATGCGCTGCACTGCAATGCGATGCAATATCAGCTGATGCAATCACTGTACTGCGCTGCGTTCTGGTCACATGGCCCTCTGCGTTTCCTTCTGTGAGTGAGGCCTGACACTGAGACTTGTATGCGCTGCACAGCAATGCGATGCAATATCAGCTGATGCAATCACTGTACTGCGCTGCGTTCTGGTCACATGGCCCTCTGCGTTTCCTTCTGTGAGCGAGGCCTGACACTGAGACTTGTATGCGCTGCACAGCAATGCGATGCAATATCAGCTGATGCAATCACTGTACTGCGCTGCGTTCTGGTCACATGGCTCTCTGCGTTTCCTTCTGTGAGCGAGGCCTGACACTGAGACTTGTATGCGCTGCACAGCAATGCGCTGCAATATCAGCTGATGCAATCACTGTACTGCGCTGCGCTCTGGTCACATGGCTCTCTGCGTTTCCTTCTGTGAGCGAGGCCTGACACTGAGACTTGTATGCGCTGCACAGCAATGCGCTGCAATATCAGCTGATGCAATCACTGTACTGCGCTGCGTTCTGGTCACATGGCCCTCTGCGTTTCCTTCTGTGAGCGAGGCCTGACACTGAGACTTGTATGCGCTGCACGGCACTGCGATGCAATATCAGCTGATCCAATCACTGTACTGCGCTGCGTTCTGGTCACATGGCCCTCTGCGTTTCCTTCTGTGAGGCCTGACACTGAGACTTGTATGCGCTGCACAGCAATGCGATGCAATATCAGCTGATCCAATCACTGTACTGCGCTGCGTTCTGGTCACATGGCCCTCTGCGTTTCCTTCTGTGAGCGAGGCCTGACACTGAGACTTGTATGCGCTGCACAGCAATGCGCTGCAATATCAGCTGATGCAATCACTGTACTGCGCTGCGTTCTGGTCACATGGCCCTCTGCGTTTCCTTCTGTGAGCGAGGCCTGACACTGAGACTTGTATGCGCTGCACAGCAATGCGATGCAATATCAGCTGATGCAATCACTGTACTGCGCTGCCTTCTGGTCACATGGCTCTCTGCGTTTCCTTCTGTGAGCGAGGCCTGACACTGAGACTTGTATGCGCTGCACAGCAATGCGATGCAATATCAGCTGATGCAATCACTGTACTGCGCTGCGTTCTGGTCACATGGCCCTCTGCGTTTCCTTCTGTGAGTGAGGCCTGACACTGAGACTTGTATGCGCTGCACAACAATGCGCTGCAATATCAGCTGATGCAATCACTGTACTGCGCTGTGTTCTGGTCACATGACTCTCTGCGTTTCCTTCTGTGAGCGAGGCCTGACACTGAGACTTGTATGCGCTGCACAGCAATGTGCTGCAATATCAGCTGATGCAATCACTGTACTGCGCTGCGCTCTGGTCACATGACTCTCTGCGTTTCCTTCTGTGAGTGAGGCCTGACACTGAGACTTGTATGCGCTGCACAGCAATGCGCTGCAATATCAGCTGATGCAATCACTGTACTGCGCTGCGTTCTGGTCACATGGCCCTCTGCGTTTCCTTCTGTGAGCGAGGCCTGACACTGAGACTTGTATGCGCTGCACAGCAATGCGATGCAATATCAGCTGATGCACTCACTGTACTGCGCTGCGTTCTGGTCACATGGCTCTCTGCGTTTCCTTCTGTGAGTGAGGCCTGACACTGAGACTTGTATGCGCTGCATAGCAATGCGCTGCAATATCAGCTGATGCAATCACTGTACTGCGCTGCGTTCTGGTCACATGGCCCTCTGCGTTTCCTTCTGTGAGTGAGGCCTGACACTGAGACTTGTATGCGCTGCACAACAATGCGCTGCAATATCAGCTGATGCAATCACTGTACTGCGCTGCGCTCTGGTCACATGACCCTCTGCGTTTCCTTCTGTGAGGCCTGACACTGAGACTTGTATGCGCTGCACAGCAATGTGCTGCAATATCAGCTGATGCAATCACTGTACTGCGCTGCGTTCTGGTCACATGGCCCTCTGCGTTTCCTTCTGTGAGTGAGGCCTGACACTGAGACTTGTATGCGCTGCATAGCAATGCGCTGCAATATCAGCTGATGCAATCACTGTACTGCGCTGCGTTCTGGTCACATGGCCCTCTGCGTTTCCTTGTGTGAGCGAGGCCTGACACTGAGACTTGTATGCGCTGCACAGCAATGCGATGCAATATCAGCTGATGCAATCACTGTACTGCGCTGCGTTCTGGTCACATGGCTCTCTGCGTTTCCTTCTGTGAGCGAGGCCTGACACTGAGACTTGTATGCGCTGCACAGCAATGCGATGCAATATCAGCTGATGCAATCACTGTACTGCGCTGCGTTCTGGTCACATGGCTCTCTGCGTTTCCTTCTGTGAGTGAGGCCTGACACTGAGACTTGTATGCGCTGCACAGCAATGCGATGCAATATCAGCTGATGCAATCACTGTACTGCGCTGCGTTCTGGTCACATGGCCCTCTGCGTTTCCTTCTGTGAGCGAGGCCTGACACTGAGACTTGTATGCGCTGCACAGCAATGCGCTGCAATATCAGCTGATGCAATCACTGTACTGCGCTGCGCTCTGGTCACATGGCCCTCTGCGTTTCCTTCTGTGAGCGAGGCCTGACACTGAGACTTGTATGCGCTGCACAGCAATGCGCTGCAATATCAGCTGATGCAATCACTGTACTGCACTGCGCTCTGGTCACATGACTCTCTGCGTTTCCTTCTGTGAGTGAGGCCTGACACTGAGACTTGTATGCGCTGCACAGCAATGCGCTGCAATATCAGCTGATGCAATCACTGTACTGCGCTGCGTTCTGGTCACATGGCCCTCTGCGTTTCCTTCTGTGAGCGAGGCCTGACACTGAGACTTGTATGCGCTGCACAGCAATGCGCTGCAATATCAGCTGATGCAATCACTGTACTGCGCTGCGTTCTGGTCACATGACTCTCTGCGTTTCCTTCTGTGAGTGAGGCCTGACACTGAGACTTGTATGCGCTGCACAGCAATGCGCTGCAATATCAGCTGATGCAATCACTGTACTGCGCTGCGTTCTGGTCACATGGCTCTCTGCGTTTCCTTCTGTGAGTGAGGCCTGACACTGAGACTTGTATGCGCTGCACAGCAATGCGATGCAATATCAGCTGATGCAATCACTGTACTGCGCTGCGCTCTGGTCACATGACCCTCTGCGTTTCCTTCTGTGAGTGAGGACTGACACTGAGACTTGTATGCGCTGCACAGCAATGTGCTGCAATATCAGCTGATGCAATCACTGTACTGCGCTGCGTTCTGGTCACATGGCCCTCTGCGTTTCCTTCTGTGAGTGAGGCCTGACACTGAGACTTGTATGCGCTGCACAGCAATGCGATGCAATATCAGCTGATGCAATCACTGTACTGCGCTGCGTTCTGGTCACATGGCCCTCTGCGTTTCCTTCTGTGAGTGAGGCCTGACACTGAGACTTGTATGCGCTGCACAGCAATGCGATGCAATATCAGCTGATGCAATCACTGTACTGCGCTGCGCTCTGGTCACATGGCCCTCTGCGTTTCCTTCTGTGAGCGAGGCCTGACACTGAGACTTGTATGCGCTGCACAGCAATGCGATGCAATATCAGCTGATGCAATCACTGTACTGCGCTGCGTTCTGGTCACATGGCCCTCTGCGTTTCCTTCTGTGAGGCCTGACACTGAGACTTGTATGCGCTGCACAGCAATGCGCTGCAATATCAGCTGATGCAATCACTGTACTGCGCTGCGCTCTGGTCACATGGCTCTCTGCGTTTCCATCTGTGAGTGAGGCCTGACACTGAGACTTGTATGCGCTGCACAGCAATGCGCTGCAATATCAGCTGATGCAATCACTGTACTGCGCTGCGTTCTGGTCACATGGCTCTCTGCGTTTCCTTCTGTGAGTGAGGCCTGACACTGAGACTTGTATGCGCTGCACAGCAATGCGCTGCAATATCAGCTGATGCAATCACTGTACTGCGCTGCGTTCTGGTCACATGGCTCTCTGCGTTTCCTTCTGTGAGTGAGGCCTGACACTGAGACTTGTATGCGCTGCACAGCAATGCGCTGCAATATCAGCTGATGCAATCACTGTACTGCGCTGCGTTCTGGTCACATGGCCCTCTGCGTTTCCTTCTGTGAGTGAGGACTGACACTGAGACTTGTATGCGCTGCATAGCAATGCGCTGCAATATCAGCTGATGCAATCACTGTACTGCGCTGCGTTCTGGTCACATGGCCCTCTGCGTTTCCTTGTGTGAGCGAGGCCTGACACTGAGACTTGTATGCGCTGCACAGCAATGCGCTGCAATATCAGCTGATGCAATCACTGTACTGCGCTGCGCTCTGGTCACATGACCCTCTGCGTTTCCTTCTGTGAGCGAGGCCTGACACTGAGACTTGTATGCGCTGCACAGCAATGCGATGCAATATCAGCTGATGCAATCACTGTACTGCGCTGCGTTCTGGTCACATGGCCCTCTGCGTTTCCTTCTGTGAGCGAGGCCTGACACTGAGACTTGTATGCGCTGCACAGCAATGCGCTGCAATATCAGCTGATGCAATCACTGTACTGCGCTGCGCTCTGGTCACATGACCCTCTGCGTTTCCTTCTGTGAGTGAGGACTGACACTGAGACTTGTATGCGCTGCACAGCAATGCGCTGCAATATCAGCTGATGCAATCACTGTACTGCGCTGCGTTCTGGTCACATGACTCTCTGCGTTTCCTTCTGTGAGTGAGGCCTGACACTGAGACTTGTATGCGCTGCACAGCAATGCGATGCAATATCAGCTGATGCAATCACTGTACTGCGCTGCGTTCTGGTCACATGGCCCTCTGCGTTTCCTTCTGTGAGCGAGGCCTGACACTGAGACTTGTATGCGCTGCACAGCAATGCGCTGCAATATCAGCTGATGCAATCACTGTACTGCGCTGCGCTCTGGTCACATGGCTCTCTGCGTTTCCTTCTGTGAGTGAGGCCTGACACTGAGACTTGTATGCGCTGCACAGCAATGCGCTGCAATATCAGCTGATGCACTCACTGTACTGCGCTGCGTTCTGGTCACATGGCCCTCTGCGTTTCCTTCTGTGAGTGAGGCCTGACACTGAGACTTGTATGCGCTGCATAGCAATGCGCTGCAATATCAGCTGATGCAATCACTGTACTGCGCTGCGCTCTGGTCACATGGCTGTCTGCGTTTCCTTCTGTGAGTGAGGCCTGACACTGAGACTTGTATGCGCTGCACAGCAATGCGCTGCAATATCAGCTGATGCAATCACTGTACTGCGCTGCGTTCTGGTCACATGGCCCTCTGCGTTTCCTTCTGTGAGCGAGGCCTGACACTGAGACTTGTATGCGCTGCACAGCAATGCGATGCAATATCAGCTGATGCAATCACTGTACTGCGCTGCGCTCTGGTCACATGGCCCTCTGCGTTTCCTTCTGTGAGTGAGGCCTGACACTGAGACTTGTATGCGCTGCACAGCAATGCGATGCAATATCAGCTGATGCAATCACTGTACTGCGCTGCGTTCTGGTCACATGGCCCTCTGCGTTTCCTTCTGTGAGTGAGGCCTGACACTGAGACTTGTATGCGCTGCACAGCAATGCGCTGCAATATCAGCTGATCCAATCACTGTACTGCGCTGCGTTCTGGTCACATGGCCCTCTGCGTTTCCTTCTGTGAGCGAGGCCTGACACTGAGACTTGTATGCGCTGCACAGCAATGCGATGCAATATCAGCTGATCCAATCACTGTACTGCGCTGCGTTCTGGTCACATGGCCCTCTGCGTTTCCTTCTGTGAGCGAGGCCTGACACTGAGACTTGTATGCGCTGCACAGCAATGCGATGCAATATCAGCTGATGCAATCACTGTACTGCGCTGCGCTCTGGTCACATGACTCTCTGCGTTTCCTTCTGTGAGTGAGGCCTGACACTGAGACTTGTATGCGCTGCACAGCAATGCGCTGCAATATCAGCTGATGCAATCACTGTACTGCGCTGCGTTCTCATCACATGGCTCTCTGCGTTTCCATCTGTGAGCGAGGCCTGACACTGAGACTTGTATGCGCTGCACAGCAATGCGATGCAATATCAGCTGATGCACTCACTGTACTGCGCTGCATTCTGGTCACATGACTCTCTGCGTTTCCTTGTGTGAGCGAGGCCTGACACTGAGACTTGTATGCGCTGCACAGCAATGCGCTGCAATATCAGCTGATGCAATCACTGTACTGCGCTGCGCTCTGGTCACATGGCCCTCTGCGTTTCCTTCTGTGAGCGAGGCCTGACACTGAGACTTGTATGCGCTGCACAGCAATGCGATGCAATATCAGCTGATGCAATCACTGTACTGCGCTGCGTTCTGGTCACATGGCCCTCTGCGTTTCCTTCTGTGAGCGAGGCCTGACACTGAGACTTGTATGCGCTGCACGGCACTGCGATGCAATATCAGCTGATCCAATCACTGTACTGCGCTGCGTTCTGGTCACATGGCCCTCTGCGTTTCCTTCTGTGAGCGAGGCCTGACACTGAGACTTGTATGCGCTGCACAGCAATGCGATGCAATATCAGCTGATGCAATCACTGTACTGCGCTGCGTTCTGGTCACATGGCCCTCTGCGTTTCCTTCTGTGAGCGAGGCCTGACACTGAGACTTGTATGCGCTGCACAGCAATGCGATGCAATATCAGCTGATGCAATCACTGTACTGCGCTGCGTTCTGGTCACATGGCCCTCTGCGTTTCCTTCTGTGAGTGAGGCCTGACACTGAGACTTGTATGCGCTGCACAGCAATGTGCTGCAATATCAGCTGATGCAATCACTGTACTGCGCTGCGTTCTGGTCACATGACTCTCTGCGTTTCCTTCTGTGAGCGAGGCCTGACACTGAGACTTGTATGCGCTGCACAGCAATGCGATGCAATATCAGCTGATGCAATCACTGTACTGCGCTGCGTTCTGGTCACATGGCCCTCTGCGTTTCCTTCTGTGAGCGAGGCCTGACACTGAGACTTGTATGCGCTGCACAGCAATGCGATGCAATATCAGCTGATGCAATCACTGTACTGCGCTGCCTTCTGGTCACATGGCCCTCTGCGTTTCCTTCTGTGAGCGAGGCCTGACACTGAGACTTGTATGCGCTGCACAGCAATGCGATGCAATATCAGCTGATGCAATCACTGTACTGCGCTGCGTTCTGGTCACATGGCCCTCTGCGTTTCCTTCTGTGAGCGAGGCCTGACACTGAGACTTGTATGCGCTGCACAGCAATGCGATGCAATATCAGCTGATGCAATCACTGTACTGCGCTGTGTTCTGGTCACATGGCTCTCTGCGTTTCCTTCTGTGAGCGAGGCCTGACACTGAGACTTGTATGCGCTGCACAGCAATGCGATGCAATATCAGCTGATGCAATCACTGTACTGCGCTGCGCTCTGGTCACATGGCCCTCTGCGTTTCCTTCTGTGAGTGAGGCCTGACACTGAGACTTGTATGCGCTGCACAACAATGCGCTGCAATATCAGCTGATGCAATCACTGTACTGCGCTGCGCTCTGGTCACATGGCTCTGTGCGTTTCCTTCTGTGAGTGAGGCCTGACACTGAGACTTGTATGCGCTGCACAGCAATGCGATGCAATATCAGCTGATCCAATCACTGTACTGCGCTGCGTTCTGGTCACATGACTCTCTGCGTTTCCTTCTGTGAGCGAGGCCTGACACTGAGACTTGTATGCGCTGCACAGCAATGCGATGCAATATCAGCTGATGCAATCACTGTACTGCGCTGCGTTCTGGTCACATGGCCCTCTGCGTTTCCTTCTGTGAGCGAGGCCTGACACTGAGACTTGTATGCGCTGCACAGCAATGTGCTGCAATATCAGCTGATGCAATCACTGTACTGCGCTGCGTTCTGGTCACATGGCCCTCTGCGTTTCCTTCTGTGAGTGAGGCCTGACACTGAGACTTGTATGCGCTGCACAGCAATGCGCTGCAATATCAGCTGATGCAATCACTGTACTGCGCTGCGTTCTGGTCACATGGCCCTCTGCGTTTCCTTCTGTGAGCGAGGCCTGACACTGAGACTTGTATGCGCTGCACAGCAATGCGATGCAATATCAGCTGATGCAATCACTGTACTGCGCTGCGTTCTGGTCACATGGCCCTCTGCGTTTCCTTCTGTGAGTGAGGACTGACACTGAGACTTGTATGCGCTGCACAGCAATGCGCTGCAATATCAGCTGATGCAATCACTGTACTGCGCTGCGTTCTGGTCACATGGCCCTCTGCGTTTCCTTCTGTGAGTGAGGACTGACACTGAGACTTGTATGCGCTGCACAGCAATGCGCTGCAATATCAGCTGATGCAATCACTGTACTGCGCTGCGTTCTGGTCACATGGCTCTCTGCGTTTCCTTCTGTGAGTGAGGACTGACACTGAGACTTGTATGCGCTGCACAGCAATGTGCTGCAATATCAGCTGATGCAATCACTGTACTGCGCTGCGTTCTGGTCACATGGCCCTCTGCGTTTCCTTCTGTGAGTGAGGCCTGACACTGAGACTTGTATGCGCTGCATAGCAATGCGCTGCAATATCAGCTGATGCAATCACTGTACTGCGCTGCGTTCTGGTCACATGGCCCTCTGCGTTTCCTTGTGTGAGCGAGGCCTGACACTGAGACTTGTATGCGCTGCACAGCAATGCGATGCAATATCAGCTGATGCAATCACTGTACTGCGCTGCGTTCTGGTCACATGGCCCTCTGCGTTTCCTTCTGTGAGCGAGGCCTGACACTGAGACTTGTATGCGCTGCACAGCAATGCGCTGCAATATCAGCTGATGCAATCACTGTACTGCGCTGCGCTCTGGTCACATGACCCTCTGCGTTTCCTTCTGTGAGTGAGGACTGACACTGAGACTTGTATGCGCTGCACAGCAATGCGCTGCAATATCAGCTGATGCAATCACTGTACTGCGCTGCGTTCTGGTCACATGACTCTCTGCGTTTCCTTCTGTGAGTGAGGCCTGACACTGAGACTTGTATGCGCTGCACAGCAATGCGATGCAATATCAGCTGATGCAATCACTGTACTGCGCTGCGTTCTGGTCACATGGCCCTCTGCGTTTCCTTCTGTGAGCGAGGCCTGACACTGAGACTTGTATGCGCTGCACAGCAATGCGATGCAATATCAGCTGATCCAATCACTGTACTGCGCTGCGTTCTGGTCACATGGCCCTCTGCGTTTCCTTCTGTGAGCGAGGCCTGACACTGAGACTTGTATGCGCTGCACAGCAATGCGCTGCAATATCAGCTGATGCAATCACTGTACTGCGCTGCGCTCTGGTCACATGGCCCTCTGCGTTTCCATCTGTGAGCGAGGCCTGACACTGAGACTTGTATGCGCTGCACAGCAATGCGCTGCAATATCAGCTGATGCAATCACTGTACTGCGCTGCGCTCTGGTCACATGACTCTCTGCGTTTCCTTCTGTGAGTGAGGCCTGACACTGAGACTTGTATGCGCTGCACAGCAATGCGCTGCAATATCAGCTGATGCAATCACTGTACTGCGCTGCGTTCTGGTCACATGGCCCTCTGCGTTTCCTTCTGTGAGCGAGGCCTGACACTGAGACTTGTATGCGCTGCACAGCAATGCGATGCAATATCAGCTGATGCACTCACTGTACTGCGCTGCGTTCTGGTCACATGGCTCTCTGCGTTTCCTTCTGTGAGTGAGGCCTGACACTGAGACTTGTATGCGCTGCATAGCAATGCGCTGCAATATCAGCTGATGCAATCACTGTACTGCGCTGCGTTCTGGTCACATGGCCCTCTGCGTTTCCTTCTGTGAGTGAGGCCTGACACTGAGACTTGTATGCGCTGCACAACAATGCGCTGCAATATCAGCTGATGCAATCACTGTACTGCGCTGCGCTCTGGTCACATGACCCTCTGCGTTTCCTTCTGTGAGGCCTGACACTGAGACTTGTATGCGCTGCACAGCAATGTGCTGCAATATCAGCTGATGCAATCACTGTACTGCGCTGCGTTCTGGTCACATGGCCCTCTGCGTTTCCTTCTGTGAGTGAGGCCTGACACTGAGACTTGTATGCGCTGCATAGCAATGCGCTGCAATATCAGCTGATGCAATCACTGTACTGCGCTGCGTTCTGGTCACATGGCCCTCTGCGTTTCCTTGTGTGAGCGAGGCCTGACACTGAGACTTGTATGCGCTGCACAGCAATGCGATGCAATATCAGCTGATGCAATCACTGTACTGCGCTGCGTTCTGGTCACATGGCTCTCTGCGTTTCCTTCTGTGAGCGAGGCCTGACACTGAGACTTGTATGCGCTGCACAGCAATGCGATGCAATATCAGCTGATGCAATCACTGTACTGCGCTGCGTTCTGGTCACATGGCTCTCTGCGTTTCCTTCTGTGAGTGAGGCCTGACACTGAGACTTGTATGCGCTGCACAGCAATGCGCTGCAATATCAGCTGATGCAATCACTGTACTGCGCTGCGCTCTGGTCACATGGCCCTCTGCGTTTCCTTCTGTGAGCGAGGCCTGACACTGAGACTTGTATGCGCTGCACAGCAATGCGCTGCAATATCAGCTGATGCAATCACTGTACTGCACTGCGCTCTGGTCACATGACTCTCTGCGTTTCCTTCTGTGAGTGAGGCCTGCCACTGAGACTTGTATGCGCTGCACAGCAATGCGCTGCAATATCAGCTGATGCAATCACTGTACTGCGCTGCGTTCTGGTCACATGACTCTCTGCGTTTCCTTCTGTGAGTGAGGCCTGACACTGAGACTTGTATGCGCTGCACAGCAATGCGCTGCAATATCAGCTGATGCAATCACTGTACTGCGCTGCGTTCTGGTCACATGGCTCTCTGCGTTTCCTTCTGTGAGTGAGGCCTGACACTGAGACTTGTATGCGCTGCACAGCAATGCGATGCAATATCAGCTGATGCAATCACTGTACTGCGCTGCGCTCTGGTCACATGACCCTCTGCGTTTCCTTCTGTGAGTGAGGACTGACACTGAGACTTGTATGCGCTGCACAGCAATGTGCTGCAATATCAGCTGATGCAATCACTGTACTGCGCTGCGTTCTGGTCACATGGCCCTCTGCGTTTCCTTCTGTGAGTGAGGCCTGACACTGAGACTTGTATGCGCTGCACAGCAATGCGATGCAATATCAGCTGATGCAATCACTGTACTGCGCTGCGTTCTGGTCACATGGCCCTCTGCGTTTCCTTCTGTGAGTGAGGCCTGACACTGAGACTTGTATGCGCTGCACAGCAATGCGATGCAATATCAGCTGATGCAATCACTGTACTGCGCTGCGTTCTGGTCACATGGCCCTCTGCGTTTCCTTCTGTGAGGCCTGACACTGAGACTTGTATGCGCTGCACAGCAATGCGATGCAATATCAGCTGATGCAATCACTGTACTGCGCTGCGCTCTGGTCACATGACCCTCTGCGTTTCCTTCTGTGAGCGAGGCCTGACACTGAGACTTGTATGCGCTGCACAGCAATGCGATGCAATATCAGCTGATGCAATCACTGTACTGCGCTGCGTTCTGGTCACATGGCCCTCTGCGTTTCCTTCTGTGAGGCCTGACACTGAGACTTGTATGCGCTGCACAGCAATGCGCTGCAATATCAGCTGATGCAATCACTGTACTGCGCTGCGTTCTGGTCACATGGCCCTCTGCGTTTCCTTCTGTGAGTGAGGCCTGACACTGAGACTTGTATGCGCTGCACAGCAATGCGCTGCAATATCAGCTGATGCAATCACTGTACTGCGCTGCGTTCTGGTCACATGGCCCTCTGCGTTTCCTTCTGTGAGCGAGGCCTGACACTGAGACTTGTATGCGCTGCACAGCAATGCGATGCAATATCAGCTGATGCAATCACTGTACTGCGCTGCGCTCTGGTCACATGGCCCTCTGCGTTTCCTTCTGTGAGTGAGGCCTGACACTGAGACTTGTATGCGCTGCACAGCAATGCGCTGCAATATCAGCTGATGCACTCACTGTACTGCGCTGCGCTCTGGTCACATGGCCCTCTGCGTTTCCTTCTGTGAGTGAGGCCTGACACTGAGACTTGTATGCGCTGCACAGCAATGCGCTGCAATATCAGCTGATGCACTCACTGTACTGCGCTGCGTTCTGGTCACATGGCCCTCTGCGTTTCCTTCTGTGAGTGAGGCCTGACACTGAGACTTGTATGCGCTGCATAGCAATGCGCTGCAATATCAGCTGATGCAATCACTGTACTGCGCTGCGTTCTGGTCACATGGCCCTCTGCGTTTCCTTCTGTGAGTGAGGCCTGACACTGAGACTTGTATGCGCTGCACAGCAATGCGCTGCAATATCAGCTGATGCAATCACTGTACTGCGCTGCGCTCTGGTCACATGGCCCTCTGCGTTTCCTTCTGTGAGTGAGGCCTGACACTGAGACTTGTATGCGCTGCACAGCAATGCGCTGCAATATCAGCTGATGCAATCACTGTACTGCGCTGCGCTCTGGTCACATGGCTCTCTGCGTTTCCTTCTGTGAGTGAGGCCTGACACTGAGACTTGTATGCGCTGCACAGCAATGCGCTGCAATATCAGCTGATGCAATCACTGTACTGCGCTGCGCTCTGGTCACATGGCCCTCTGCGTTTCCTTCTGTGAGCGAGGCCTGACACTGAGACTTGTATGCGCTGCACAGCAATGCGATGCAATATCAGCTGATGCAATCACTGTACTGCGCTGCATTCTGGTCACATGGCCCTCTGCGTTTCCTTCTGTGAGCGAGGCCTGACACTGAGACTTGTATGCGCTGCACAGCAATGCGATGCAATATCAGCTGATGCACTCACTGTACTGCGCTGCGTTCTGGTCACATGGCCCTCTGCGTTTCCTTCTGTGAGTGAGGCCTGACACTGAGACTTGTATGCGCTGCACAGCAATGCGCTGCAATATCAGCTGATGCAATCACTGTACTGCGCTGCGTTCTGGTCACATGGCCCTCTGCGTTTCCTTCTGTGAGCGAGGCCTGACACTGAGACTTGTATGCGCTGCACAGCAATGTGCTGCAATATCAGCTGATGCAATCACTGTACTGCGCTGCGTTCTGGTCACATGGCCCTCTGCGTTTCCTTCTGTGAGTGAGGCCTGACACTGAGACTTGTATGCGCTGCACAGCAATGCGATGCAATATCAGCTGATGCAATCACTGTACTGCGCTGCGTTCTGGTCACATGGCCCTCTGCGTTTCCTTCTGTGAGGCCTGACACTGAGACTTGTATGCGCTGCACAGCAATGCGATGCAATATCAGCTGATGCAATCACTGTACTGCGCTGCGTTCTGGTCACATGGCCCTCTGCGTTTCCTTCTGTGAGCGAGGCCTGACACTGAGACTTGTATGCGCTGCACAGCAATGCGATGCAATATCAGCTGATGCAATCACTGTACTGCGCTGCCTTCTGGTCACATGGCCCTCTGCGTTTCCTTCTGTGAGCGAGGCCTGACACTGAGACTTGTATGCGCTGCACAGCAATGCGATGCAATATCAGCTGATGCAATCACTGTACTGCGCTGCGTTCTGGTCACATGGCCCTCTGCGTTTCCTTCTGTGAGCGAGGCCTGACACTGAGACTTGTATGCGCTGCACAGCAATGCGATGCAATATCAGCTGATGCAATCACTGTACTGCGCTGTGTTCTGGTCACATGGCTCTCTGCGTTTCCTTCTGTGAGCGAGGCCTGACACTGAGACTTGTATGCGCTGCACAGCAATGCGATGCAATATCAGCTGATGCAATCACTGTACTGCGCTGCGCTCTGGTCACATGGCCCTCTGCGTTTCCTTCTGTGAGTGAGGCCTGACACTGAGACTTGTATGCGCTGCACAACAATGCGCTGCAATATCAGCTGATGCAATCACTGTACTGCGCTGCGCTCTGGTCACATGGCTCTGTGCGTTTCCTTCTGTGAGTGAGGCCTGACACTGAGACTTGTATGCGCTGCACAGCAATGCGATGCAATATCAGCTGATCCAATCACTGTACTGCGCTGCGTTCTGGTCACATGACTCTCTGCGTTTCCTTCTGTGAGCGAGGCCTGACACTGAGACTTGTATGCGCTGCACAGCAATGCGATGCAATATCAGCTGATGCAATCACTGTACTGCGCTGCGTTCTGGTCACATGGCCCTCTGCGTTTCCTTCTGTGAGCGAGGCCTGACACTGAGACTTGTATGCGCTGCACAGCAATGTGCTGCAATATCAGCTGATGCAATCACTGTACTGCGCTGCGTTCTGGTCACATGGCCCTCTGCGTTTCCTTCTGTGAGTGAGGCCTGACACTGAGACTTGTATGCGCTGCACAGCAATGCGCTGCAATATCAGCTGATGCAATCACTGTACTGCGCTTCGTTCTGGTCACATGGCCCTCTGCGTTTCCTTCTGTGAGCGAGGCCTGACACTGAGACTTGTATGCGCTGCACAGCAATGCGATGCAATATCAGCTGATGCAATCACTGTACTGCGCTGCGTTCTGGTCACATGGCCCTCTGCGTTTCCTTCTGTGAGTGAGGACTGACACTGAGACTTGTATGCGCTGCACAGCAATGCGCTGCAATATCAGCTGATGCAATCACTGTACTGCGCTGCGTTCTGGTCACATGGCCCTCTGCGTTTCCTTCTGTGAGTGAGGACTGACACTGAGACTTGTATGCGCTGCACAGCAATGCGCTGCAATATCAGCTGATGCAATCACTGTACTGCGCTGCGTTCTGGTCACATGGCTCTCTGCGTTTCCTTCTGTGAGTGAGGACTGACACTGAGACTTGTATGCGCTGCACAGCAATGTGCTGCAATATCAGCTGATGCAATCACTGTACTGCGCTGCGTTCTGGTCACATGGCCCTCTGCGTTTCCTTCTGTGAGTGAGGCCTGACACTGAGACTTGTATGCGCTGCATAGCAATGCGCTGCAATATCAGCTGATGCAATCACTGTACTGCGCTGCGTTCTGGTCACATGGCCCTCTGCGTTTCCTTGTGTGAGCGAGGCTTGACACTGAGACTTGTATGCGCTGCACAGCAATGCGATGCAATATCAGCTGATGCAATCACTGTACTGCGCTGCGTTCTGGTCACATGGCCCTCTGCGTTTCCTTCTGTGAGCGAGGCCTGACACTGAGACTTGTATGCGCTGCACAGCAATGCGCTGCAATATCAGCTGATGCAATCACTGTACTGCGCTGCGCTCTGGTCACATGACCCTCTGCGTTTCCTTCTGTGAGTGAGGACTGACACTGAGACTTGTATGCGCTGCACAGCAATGCGCTGCAATATCAGCTGATGCAATCACTGTACTGCGCTGCGTTCTGGTCACATGACTCTCTGCGTTTCCTTCTGTGAGTGAGGCCTGACACTGAGACTTGTATGCGCTGCACAGCAATGCGATGCAATATCAGCTGATGCAATCACTGTACTGCGCTGCGTTCTGGTCACATGGCCCTCTGCGTTTCCTTCTGTGAGCGAGGCCTGACACTGAGACTTGTATGCGCTGCACAGCAATGCGATGCAATATCAGCTGATCCAATCACTGTACTGCGCTGCGTTCTGGTCACATGGCCCTCTGCGTTTCCTTCTGTGAGCGAGGCCTGACACTGAGACTTGTATGCGCTGCACAGCAATGCGCTGCAATATCAGCTGATGCAATCACTGTACTGCGCTGCGCTCTGGTCACATGGCCCTCTGCGTTTCCATCTGTGAGCGAGGCCTGACACTGAGACTTGTATGTGCTGCACAGCAATGCGCTGCAATATCAGCTGATGCAATCACTGTACTGCGCTGCGCTCTGGTCACATGGCCCTCTGCGTTTCCTTCTGTGAGGCCTGACACTGAGACTTGTATGCGCTGCACAGCAATGCGATGCAATATCAGCTGATGCAATCACTGTACTGCGCTGCGTTCTGGTCACATGGCCCTCTGCGTTTCCTTCTGTGAGTGAGGCCTGACACTGAGACTTGTATGCGCTGCACAGCAATGCGATGCAATATCAGCTGATGCAATCACTGTACTGCGCTGCGCTCTGGTCACATGGCCCTCTGCGTTTCCTTCTGTGAGGCCTGACACTGAGACTTGTATGCGCTGCACAGCAATGCGATGCAATATCAGCTGATGCAATCACTGTACTGCGCTGCGTTCTCATCACATGGCTCTCTGCGTTTCCATCTGTGAGCGAGGCCTGACACTGAGACTTGTATGCGCTGCACGGCAATGCGCTGCAATATCAGCTGATGCAATCACTGTACTGCGCTGCGCTCTGGTCACATGGCCCTCTGCGTTTCCTTCTGTGAGCGAGGCCTGACACTGAGACTTGTATGCGCTGCACAGCAATGCGCTGCAATATCAGCTGATGCAATCACTGTACTGCGCTGCGTTCTGGTCACATGACCCTCTGCGTTTCCTTCTGTGAGTGAGGCCTGACACTGAGACTTGTATGCGCTGCACAGCAATGCGCTGCAATATCAGCTGATGCACTCACTGTACTGCGCTGCGTTCTGGTCACATGGCTCTCTGCGTTTCCTTCTGTGAGTGAGGCCTGACACTGAGACTTGTATGCGCTGCACAGCAATGCGCTGCAATATCAGCTGATGCACTCACTGTACTGCGCTGCGTTCTGGTCACATGGCCCTCTGCGTTTCCTTCTGTGAGCGAGGCCTGACACTGAGACTTGTATGCGCTGCACAGCAATGCGATGCAATATCAGCTGATGCAATCACTGTACTGCGCTGCGTTCTGGTCACATGGCCCTCTGCGTTTCCTTCTGTGAGCGAGGCCTGACACTGAGACTTGTATGCGCTGCACAGCAATGCGATGCAATATCAGCTGATGCAATCACTGTACTGCGCTGCGTTCTGGTCACATGGCCCTCTGCGTTTCCTTCTGTGAGGCCTGACACTGAGACTTGTATGCGCTGCACGGCAATGCGATGCAATATCAGCTGATGCAATCACTGTACTGCGCTGCGTTCTGGTCACATGGCCCTCTGCGTTTCCTTCTGTGAGCGAGGCCTGACACTGAGACTTGTATGCGCTGCACAGCAATGCGATGCAATATCAGCTGATCCAATCACTGTACTGCGCTGCGTTCTGGTCACATGGCCCTCTGCGTTTCCTTCTGTGAGGCCTGACACTGAGACTTGTATGCGCTGCACGGCAATGCGATGCAATATCAGCTGATGCAATCACTGTACTGCGCTGCGCTCTGGTCACATGGCCCTCTGCGTTTCCTTCTGTGAGGCCTGACACTGAGACTTGTATGCGCTGCACTGCAATGCGATGCAATATCAGCTGATGCAATCACTGTACTGCGCTGCGTTCTGGTCACATGGCCCTCTGCGTTTCCTTCTGTGAGTGAGGCCTGACACTGAGACTTGTATGCGCTGCACAGCAATGCGATGCAATATCAGCTGATGCAATCACTGTACTGCGCTGCGTTCTGGTCACATGGCCCTCTGCGTTTCCTTCTGTGAGCGAGGCCTGACACTGAGACTTGTATGCGCTGCACAGCAATGCGATGCAATATCAGCTGATGCAATCACTGTACTGCGCTGCGTTCTGGTCACATGGCTCTCTGCGTTTCCTTCTGTGAGCGAGGCCTGACACTGAGACTTGTATGCGCTGCACGGCACTGCGATGCAATATCAGCTGATCCAATCACTGTACTGCGCTGCGTTCTGGTCACATGGCCCTCTGCGTTTCCTTCTGTGAGGCCTGACACTGAGACTTGTATGCGCTGCACAGCAATGCGATGCAATATCAGCTGATCCAATCACTGTACTGCGCTGCGTTCTGGTCACATGGCCCTCTGCGTTTCCTTCTGTGAGCGAGGCCTGACACTGAGACTTGTATGCGCTGCACAGCAATGCGCTGCAATATCAGCTGATGCAATCACTGTACTGCGCTGCGTTCTGGTCACATGGCCCTCTGCGTTTCCTTCTGTGAGCGAGGCCTGACACTGAGACTTGTATGCGCTGCACAGCAATGCGATGCAATATCAGCTGATGCAATCACTGTACTGCGCTGCCTTCTGGTCACATGGCTCTCTGCGTTTCCTTCTGTGAGCGAGGCCTGACACTGAGACTTGTATGCGCTGCACAGCAATGCGATGCAATATCAGCTGATGCAATCACTGTACTGCGCTGCGTTCTGGTCACATGGCCCTCTGCGTTTCCTTCTGTGAGTGAGGCCTGACACTGAGACTTGTATGCGCTGCACAACAATGCGCTGCAATATCAGCTGATGCAATCACTGTACTGCGCTGTGTTCTGGTCACATGACTCTCTGCGTTTCCTTCTGTGAGCGAGGCCTGACACTGAGACTTGTATGCGCTGCACAGCAATGTGCTGCAATATCAGCTGATGCAATCACTGTACTGCGCTGCGCTCTGGTCACATGACTCTCTGCGTTTCCTTCTGTGAGTGAGGCCTGACACTGAGACTTGTATGCGCTGCACAGCAATGCGCTGCAATATCAGCTGATGCAATCACTGTACTGCGCTGCGTTCTGGTCACATGGCCCTCTGCGTTTCCTTCTGTGAGCGAGGCCTGACACTGAGACTTGTATGCGCTGCACAGCAATGCGATGCAATATCAGCTGATGCAATCACTGTACTGCGCTGCGCTCTGGTCACATGGCCCTCTGCGTTTCCTTCTGTGAGCGAGGCCTGACACTGAGACTTGTATGCGCTGCACAGCAATGCGATGCAATATCAGCTGATGCACTCACTGTACTGCGCTGCGTTCTGGTCACATGGCTCTCTGCGTTTCCTTCTGTGAGTGAGGCCTGACACTGAGACTTGTATGCGCTGCATAGCAATGCGCTGCAATATCAGCTGATGCAATCACTGTACTGCGCTGCGTTCTGGTCACATGGCCCTCTGCGTTTCCTTCTGTGAGTGAGGCCTGACACTGAGACTTGTATGCGCTGCACAACAATGCGCTGCAATATCAGCTGATGCAATCACTGTACTGCGCTGCGCTCTGGTCACATGACCCTCTGCGTTTCCTTCTGTGAGGCCTGACACTGAGACTTGTATGCGCTGCACAGCAATGTGCTGCAATATCAGCTGATGCAATCACTGTACTGCGCTGCGTTCTGGTCACATGGCCCTCTGCGTTTCCTTCTGTGAGTGAGGCCTGACACTGAGACTTGTATGCGCTGCATAGCAATGCGCTGCAATATCAGCTGATGCAATCACTGTACTGCGCTGCGTTCTGGTCACATGGCCCTCTGCGTTTCCTTGTGTGAGCGAGGCCTGACACTGAGACTTGTATGCGCTGCACAGCAATGCGATGCAATATCAGCTGATGCAATCACTGTACTGCGCTGCGTTCTGGTCACATGGCTCTCTGCGTTTCCTTCTGTGAGCGAGGCCTGACACTGAGACTTGTATGCGCTGCACAGCAATGCGATGCAATATCAGCTGATGCAATCACTGTACTGCGCTGCGTTCTGGTCACATGGCTCTCTGCGTTTCCTTCTGTGAGTGAGGCCTGACACTGAGACTTGTATGCGCTGCACAGCAATGCGCTGCAATATCAGCTGATGCAATCACTGTACTGCGCTGCGCTCTGGTCACATGGCCCTCTGCGTTTCCTTCTGTGAGCGAGGCCTGACACTGAGACTTGTATGCGCTGCACAGCAATGCGCTGCAATATCAGCTGATGCAATCACTGTACTGCACTGCGCTCTGGTCACATGACTCTCTGCGTTTCCTTCTGTGAGTGAGGCCTGCCACTGAGACTTGTATGCGCTGCACAGCAATGCGCTGCAATATCAGCTGATGCAATCACTGTACTGCGCTGCGTTCTGGTCACATGACTCTCTGCGTTTCCTTCTGTGAGTGAGGCCTGACACTGAGACTTGTATGCGCTGCACAGCAATGCGCTGCAATATCAGCTGATGCAATCACTGTACTGCGCTGCGTTCTGGTCACATGGCTCTCTGCGTTTCCTTCTGTGAGTGAGGCCTGACACTGAGACTTGTATGCGCTGCACAGCAATGCGATGCAATATCAGCTGATGCAATCACTGTACTGCGCTGCGCTCTGGTCACATGACCCTCTGCGTTTCCTTCTGTGAGTGAGGACTGACACTGAGACTTGTATGCGCTGCACAGCAATGTGCTGCAATATCAGCTGATGCAATCACTGTACTGCGCTGCGTTCTGGTCACATGGCCCTCTGCGTTTCCTTCTGTGAGTGAGGCCTGACACTGAGACTTGTATGCGCTGCACAGCAATGCGATGCAATATCAGCTGATGCAATCACTGTACTGCGCTGCGTTCTGGTCACATGGCCCTCTGCGTTTCCTTCTGTGAGTGAGGCCTGACACTGAGACTTGTATGCGCTGCACAGCAATGCGATGCAATATCAGCTGATGCAATCACTGTACTGCGCTGCGTTCTGGTCACATGGCCCTCTGCGTTTCCTTCTGTGAGCGAGGCCTGACACTGAGACTTGTATGCGCTGCACAGCAATGCGATGCAATATCAGCTGATGCAATCACTGTACTGCGCTGCGTTCTGGTCACATGGCCCTCTGCGTTTCCTTCTGTGAGTGAGGCCTGACACTGAGACTTGTATGCGCTGCACAGCAATGCGCTGCAATATCAGCTGATGCAATCACTGTACTGCGCTGCGTTCTGGTCACATGGCTCTCTGCGTTTCCTTCTGTGAGTGAGGCCTGACACTGAGACTTGTATGCGCTGCACAGCAATGCGCTGCAATATCAGCTGATGCAATCACTGTACTGCGCTGCGTTCTGGTCACATGGCTCTCTGCGTTTCCTTCTGTGAGTGAGGCCTGACACTGAGACTTGTATGCGCTGCACAGCAATGCGCTGCAATATCAGCTGATGCAATCACTGTACTGCGCTGCGTTCTGGTCACATGACCCTCTGCGTTTCCTTCTGTGAGTGAGGACTGACACTGAGACTTGTATGCGCTGCATAGCAATGCGCTGCAATATCAGCTGATGCAATCACTGTACTGCGCTGCGTTCTGGTCACATGGCCCTCTGCGTTTCCTTGTGTGAGCGAGGCCTGACACTGAGACTTGTATGCGCTGCACAGCAATGCGCTGCAATATCAGCTGATGCAATCACTGTACTGCGCTGCGCTCTGGTCACATGGCCCTCTGCGTTTCCATCTGTGAGCGAGGCCTGACACTGAGACTTGTATGCGCTGCACAGCAATGCGCTGCAATATCAGCTGATGCAATCACTGTACTGCGCTGCGCTCTGGTCACATGACCCTCTGCGTTTCCTTCTGTGAGTGAGGCCTGACACTGAGACTTGTATGCGCTGCACAGCAATGCGATGCAATATCAGCTGATGCAATCACTGTACTGCGCTGCGTTCTGGTCACATGGCCCTCTGCGTTTCCTTCTGTGAGTGAGGCCTGACACTGAGACTTGTATGCGCTGCACAGCAATGCGCTGCAATATCAGCTGATGCACTCACTGTACTGCGCTGCGTTCTGGTCACATGACTCTCTGCGTTTCCTTCTGTGAGTGAGGCCTGACACTGAGACTTGTATGCGCTGCACAGCAATGCGCTGCAATATCAGCTGATGCAATCACTGTACTGCGCTGCGCTCTGGTCACATGGCTCTCTGCGTTTCCTTCTGTGAGTGAGGCCTGACACTGAGACTTGTATGCGCTGCACAGCAATGCGCTGCAATATCAGCTGATGCAATCACTGTACTGCGCTGCGCTCTGGTCACATGGCTCTCTGCGTTTCCTTCTGTGAGTGAGGCCTGACACTGAGACTTGTATGCGCTGCACAGCAATGCGCTGCAATATCAGCTGATGCAATCACTGTACTGCGCTGCGTTCTGGTCACATGGCCCTCTGCGTTTCCTTCTGTGAGCGAGGCCTGACACTGAGACTTGTATGCGCTGCACAGCAATGCGCTGCAATATCAGCTGATGCACTCACTGTACTGCGCTGCGTTCTGGTCACATGGCCCTCTGCGTTTCCTTCTGTGAGCGAGGCCTGACACTGAGACTTGTATGCGCTGCACAGCAATGCGCTGCAATATCAGCTGATGCAATCACTGTACTGCGCTGCGCTCTGGTCACATGGCTCTCTGCGTTTCCTTCTGTGAGTGAGGCCTGACACTGAGACTTGTATGCGCTGCACAGCAATGCGCTGCAATATCAGCTGATGCAATCACTGTACTGCGCTGCGTTCTGGTCACATGGCCCTCTGCGTTTCCTTCTGTGAGCGAGGCCTGACACTGAGACTTGTATGCGCTGCACAGCAATGCGCTGCAATATCAGCTGATGCACTCACTGTACTGCGCTGCGCTCTGGTCACATGGCTCTCTGCGTTTCCTTCTGTGAGTGAGGCCTGACACTGAGACTTGTATGCGCTGCACAGCAATGCGCTGCAATATCAGCTGATGCAATCACTGTACTGCGCTGCGCTCTGGTCACATGGCCCTCTGCGTTTCCTTCTGTGAGTGAGGCCTGACACTGAGACTTGTATGCGCTGCACAGCAATGCGATGCAATATCAGCTGATGCAATCACTGTACTGCGCTGCGTTCTCATCACATGGCTCTCTGCGTTTCCATCTGTGAGCGAGGCCTGACACTGAGACTTGTATGCGCTGCACAGCAATGCGCTGCAATATCAGCTGATGCAATCACTGTACTGCGCTGCGTTCTGGTCACATGACTCTCTGCGTTTCCTTCTGTGAGCGAGGCCTGACACTGAGACTTGTATGCGCTGCACAGCAATGCGCTGCAATATCAGCTGATGCAATCACTGTACTGCGCTGCGTTCTGGTCACATGGCCCTCTGCGTTTCCTTCTGTGAGTGAGGCCTGACACTGAGACTTGTATGCGCTGCACAGCAATGCGATGCAATATCAGCTGATCCAATCACTGTACTGCGCTGCGTTCTGGTCACATGACTCTCTGCGTTTCCTTCTGTGAGCGAGGCCTGACACTAAGACTTGTATGCGCTGCACAGCAATGCGATGCAATATCAGCTGATGCAATCACTGTACTGCGCTGCGTTCTGGTCACATGGCCCTCTGCGTTTCCTTGTGTGAGCGAGGCCTGACACTGAGACTTGTATGCGCTGCACAGCAATGCGCTGCAATATCAGCTGATGCAATCACTGTACTGCGCTGCGTTCTGGTCACATGGCTCTCTGCGTTTCCTTCTGTGAGTGAGGCCTGACACTGAGACTTGTATGCGCTGCACAGCAATGCGCTGCAATATCAGCTGATGCAATCACTGTACTGCGCTGCGTTCTGGTCACATGGCCCTCTGCGTTTCCTTCTGTGAGCGAGGCCTGACACTGAGACTTGTATGCGCTGCACAGCAATGCGCTGCAATATCAGCTGATGCAATCACTGTACTGCGCTGCGTTCTGGTCACATGGCCCTCTGCGTTTCCTTCTGTGAGTGAGGCCTGACACTGAGACTTGTATGCGCTGCACAGCAATGCGATGCAATATCAGCTGATGCAATCACTGTACTGCGCTGCGTTCTGGTCACATGGCCCTCTGCGTTTCCTTCTGTGAGCGAGGCCTGACACTGAGACTTGTATGCGCTGCACAGCAATGCGATGCAATATCAGCTGATGCAATCACTGTACTGCGCTGCGTTCTGGTCACATGGCCCTCTGCGTTTCCTTCTGTGAGCGAGGCCTGACACTGAGACTTGTATGCGCTGCACAGCAATGCGATGCAATATCAGCTGATGCAATCACTGTACTGCGCTGCGTTCTGGTCACATGGCCCTCTGCGTTTCCTTCTGTGAGCGAGGCCTGACACTGAGACTTGTATGCGCTGCACAGCAATGTGCTGCAATATCAGCTGATGCAATCACTGTACTGCGCTGCGTTCTGGTCACATGGCCCTCTGCGTTTCCTTCTGTGAGCGAGGCCTGACACTGAGACTTGTATGCGCTGCACAGCAATGCGATGCAATATCAGCTGATGCAATCACTGTACTGCGCTGCGTTCTGGTCACATGGCCCTCTGCGTTTCCTTCTGTGAGCGAGGCCTGACACTGAGACTTGTATGCGCTGCACAGCAATGCGATGCAATATCAGCTGATGCAATCACTGTACTGCGCTGCGTTCTGGTCACATGGCCCTCTGCGTTTCCTTCTGTGAGCGAGGCCTGACACTGAGACTTGTATGCGCTGCACAGCAATGCGATGCAATATCAGCTGATGCAATCACTGTACTGCGCTGCGTTCTGGTCACATGACCCTCTGCGTTTCCTTCTGTGAGCGAGGCCTGACACTGAGACTTGTATGCGCTGCACAGCAATGTGCTGCAATATCAGCTGATGCAATCACTGTACTGCGCTGCGTTCTGGTCACATGGCCCTCTGCGTTTCCTTCTGTGAGCGAGGCCTGACACTGAGACTTGTATGCGCTGCACAGCAATGCGCTGCAATATCAGCTGATGCAATCACTGTACTGCGCTGCGTTCTGGTCACATGGCCCTCTGCGTTTCCTTCTGTGAGGCCTGACACTGAGACTTGTATGCGCTGCACAGCAATGCGCTGCAAGATCAGCTGATGCAATCACTGTACTGCGCTGCGTTCTGGTCACATGGCCCTCTGCGTTTCCTTCTGTGAGCGAGGCCTGACACTGAGACTTGTATGCGCTGCACAGCAATGCGCTGCAATATCAGCTGATGCAATCACTGTACTGCGCTGCGTTCTGGTCACATGGCCCTCTGCGTTTCCTTCTGTGAGTGAGGCCTGACACTGAGACTTGTATGCGCTGCACAGCAATGCGATGCAATATCAGCTGATGCAATCACTGTACTGCGCTGCGTTCTGGTCACATGACCCTCTGCGTTTCCTTCTGTGAGCGAGGCCTGACACTGAGACTTGTATGCGCTGCACAGCAATGCGCTGCAATATCAGCTGATGCAATCACTGTACTGCGCTGCGTTCTGGTCACATGGCCCTCTGCGTTTCCTTCTGTGAGTGAGGCCTGACACTGAGACTTGTATGCGCTGCACAGCAATGCGCTGCAAGATCAGCTGATGCAATCACTGTACTGCGCTGCGCTCTGGTCACATGGCCCTCTGCGTTTCCTTCTGTGAGTGAGGCCTGACACTGAGACTTGTATGCGCTGCACAGCAATGCGCTGCAATATCAGCTGATGCAATCACTGTACTGCGCTGCGTTCTGGTCACATGGCCCTCTGCGTTTCCTTCTGTGAGTGAGGCCTGACACTGAGACTTGTATGCGCTGCACAGCAATGCGATGCAATATCAGCTGATCCAATCACTGTACTGCGCTGCGTTCTGGTCACATGACTCTCTGCGTTTCCTTCTGTGAGCGAGGCCTGACACTAAGACTTGTATGCGCTGCACAGCAATGCGATGCAATATCAGCTGATGCAATCACTGTACTGCGCTGCGTTCTGGTCACATGGCCCTCTGCGTTTCCTTGTGTGAGCGAGGCCTGACACTGAGACTTGTATGCGCTGCACAGCAATGCGATGCAATATCAGCTGATGCAATCACTGTACTGCGCTGCGTTCTGGTCACATGACCCTCTGCGTTTCCTTCTGTGAGCGAGGCCTGACACTGAGACTTGTATGCGCTGCACAGCAATGCGCTGCAATATCAGCTGATGCAATCACTGTACTGCGCTGCGTTCTGGTCACATGGCTCTCTGCGTTTCCTTCTGTGAGTGAGGCCTGACACTGAGACTTGTATGCGCTGCACAGCAATGCGCTGCAATATCAGCTGATGCAATCACTGTACTGCGCTGCGTTCTGGTCACATGGCCCTCTGCGTTTCCTTCTGTGAGCGAGGCCTGACACTGAGACTTGTATGCGCTGCACAGCAATGCGATGCAATATCAGCTGATGCAATCACTGTACTGCGCTGCGTTCTGGTCACATGGCCCTCTGCGTTTCCTTGTGTGAGCGAGGCCTGACACTGAGACTTGTATGCGCTGCACAGCAATGCGATGCAATATCAGCTGATGCAATCACTGTACTGCGCTGCGTTCTGGTCACATGACCCTCTGCGTTTCCTTCTGTGAGCGAGGCCTGACACTGAGACTTGTATGCGCTGCACAGCAATGCGATGCAATATCAGCTGATGCAATCACTGTACTGCGCTGCGTTCTGGTCACATGGCCCTCTGCGTTTCCTTCTGTGAGCGAGGCCTGACACTGAGACTTGTATGCGCTGCACAGCAATGCGCTGCAATATCAGCTGATGCAATCACTGTACTGCGCTGCGTTCTGGTCACATGACTCTCTGTGTTTCCTTCTGTGAGGCCTGACACTGAGACTTGTATGCGCTGCACAGCAATGCGATGCAATATCAGCTGATGCAATCACTGTACTGCGCTGCGTTCTGGTCACATGGCCCTCTGCGTTTCCTTCTGTGAGTGAGGACTGACACTGAGACTTGTATGCGCTGCACAGCAATGCGATGCAATATCAGCTGATGCAATCACTGTACTGCGCTGCCTTCTGGTCACATGGCTCTCTGCGTTTCCTTCTGTGAGCGAGGCCTGACACTGAGACTTGTATGCGCTGCACAGCAATGCGCTGCAATATCAGCTGATGCAATCACTGTACTGCGCTGCGTTCTGGTCACATGGCCCTCTGCGTTTCCTTCTGTGAGTGAGGCCTGACACTGAGACTTGTATGCGCTGCACAGCAATGCGATGCAATATCAGCTGATGCAATCACTGTACTGCGCTGCGTTCTGGTCACATGGCCCTCTGCGTTTCCTTCTGTGAGCGAGGCCTGGGACTTTTATCAGAGGCCACAGCGGCGTGTAAAGGAAATACATGGATAATACGCACGTTCGCTGTTGGCGCTCTGCGGCGATGGCCAGAGTTATATTTCTGCTGCAGGAAGCTCAGTGAATGAGTGATGTGAGTTCTGTGCGATTGCGGCATTATATCGAGTCAGCTGCAGCTCATAATTCTGGCTTGCATGAAAATGTAATGAAAATTGCATGCAGCTGGAATCTGGGCCAATCAAAACAACCAATAAATGCGTCTGACTGGCCCAGTGTGAAATAATTAACTTCTCATTGACTGTAACGATGCGTACTCGCCTCGCAATACAGGAAGTTGAATCCAGCATCGACTTTCCCCCGACGACGAGCGTTTTCTGATCCACCTTTTGGCTGGTGTGCGTGACGTCACGTGACATTACATGTCAGGCGAGAACGAGACGTCACGCGATCGCGGTACTTTGTGCGGGAGTCGTCAGGGATCTTATAGATCTGATCCGCCGTGACGGTCGGTATCGCCGCATGAAAAGGTGGCCACTAACGTCCAATCTCTAGCAAAAAAATCATTAGAGCGATCACAAATTCTGATTGGATTGCTTGTAAATAATCTCCGTTGATACGCACAATGGATTACGAACGAATATAAAAAATAGTCGTCCGATAACATTTTTGTCAGACCAAAATTTGTTTTTTTTTGTTGGTTGTGATAGATAGGAAGCAAAGATTGGTTCGTTGATGGTGTAGTGAACGATTTCACTTCCGATCAGAATTATCTGATCGCTCAAACGCTAGAAATTGGATCGTCAGTGGCCACCTTAAGTCACGTTCTTGTGATCGTGTGCCTTTACCCACATTGCGAGATCGCGGAAATGACCGCTCGACCCTCAAAAAAATCACCGGTCGTCAGGAAAATTGTCTAAAAAAAAAAATCACGCGGTGGGTGTTGTCCTTAAAGCAAACGCCCCCGGACTTCTTATTTAGGAAGAGTAACATCGCTTTGCATCCGTAGTAAACATCAAAATGCAAACCGACTGTATTTTCCGGGGGAACGTTTCTTCCTGTTAAACCTCCCTCTGGAACATTCCGAGGCCCCCAGCACGCCAGTCACTTCCTGGCCTGAGTTATCCGCCGCGGTTCGGCGTCCGGGGCGACTGGCGGCAGAAAGTCTGCTACCGATGATAAGGAATGCCACGCCAGTCACACCGTTTCCAAGTGGGCGGCAGAAGGTTCGCCGCGTATTACGGCATCGCAATTAATCCCTAATCTCATTATTTATTTATTTGCTACCGCCGGCAACCGAAGGAAACGCCAATCTCATTACCCGCGCCCGCGTTTTATGTGTTTATTTCTACGCATTTCACATGTTGAGTCACCTACAGGCGAAATTATTAGTAAGTCCGTGAAATGAAGACACCAGGCGGGAGGCAGATAAAGCAGCGTATGAATAATAATGTTATTTATCAAATTAACGGCTGAGGATATAATTGGAATGCTGAACGCTGCATGGACTCTGTGCAATCACCGCTTGTCTGGGGGAGGGGAGATTCGCCAATCACCGATTGTCTGGGGATGGGGAGATTTGCCAATCACCGCTTGCCCCGGGGAGGGAGGGGATTCGCCAATCACCGCTTGTCCCGGGAAGGGGCGATCCGCCAATCACCGTCCCACCGCAGGCCTAACACAGCATGAGGTCACTGCCTGCTATCCTGCCCTGCTATTTCCAGGCCAGATCCGTGGAGAGGTCGCTGGACGAGGGATCTGCCCAATCTATGGTGGATCGATCAACCAATGCCTATTAAAAATACATGAGATTGAAGTCTATCCAATTATACAGTGAATCCGGAAAGTATTCACAGCTTCTTCCACATTTTGTTATGTTACAGCCTTATTACAAAATGGATTAAATTCATCTTACCTCTAAATTCTCCACACAACACCCCATAATGCTGTGAAAAAAAGTTTACTTCGGGTGTTTAGCCAATTTATTAAAAATGAAAAAATTGAGAAATCTTATAAGTATTCACAGCCTTCGCCATGAAGCTCAAAATTGAGCTCAAGTGTATCCTGTTCCCCTGATCATCCTTGTGATGTTTCTGCGGATTGATTGGAGTCCTTCTGTGGTAAGTTCCGTTGATTGAACATGATTTGGAAAGGCACACACCTGTCTATGTAAGGTCCCACAGTTGGCAGGTGGGGAACACAGGATACAGTAGGAGGGAAGAGGACCTGTCCCATTAGGCTTACAATCTAAGAGGTGAGGGAACACAGGATACAGGAGGAGGGAAGAGGACCTGTCCCATCAGGCTTACAATCTAAGAGGTGAGGGAACACAGGATACAGGAGGAGGGAAGAGGACCTGTCCCATCAGGCTTACAATCTAAAGGCTCATACACACGGGGTACGGCCGTCGCCGCAACCACGTGGCACGCGCGTGTTGCGGCGACGGTTCGTCCGTGTGTATGACGCGCGCGCCCCGAACCGTCGCCCGTCGGAGCTGTCGCCAGGCGATTGACATGTTCAATCGCCGGCTACAGTCGTCGCCGCAACCTCGCCGGAACTGTCGCTAGCCCCGCATGTGTATGCGGGCTAGCGACAGCTACCCACACACACCACACGGAGCTTCCGGCGGGGGGGAGGAAACTCGGCGACAGCTTCCGCCGCATCGCTAATCCCTCTGCTGCCGTGTGGATGCAGAGGGATTTGGCGACGAGCTGTCGCCGAACTGCCGCCGAACTGTCGCGCACACGCTCCCGTGTGCGGCGACAGCTACAATTGTACCCCCGTGGGTACTTAGCTTAAGAAGTGGGGTAACACAGGATACAGGAGGAGAGAAGAGGACCTGTCCCATCAGGCTTACAATCTAAGAGGTGAGGGAACACAGGATACAGTAGGAGGGAAGAGGACCTGTCCCATCAGGCTTACATTATAAGAGGTGAGGGAACACAGTATACAGTAGGAGGGAAGAGGACCTGTCCCATCAGGCTTACAATCTAAGAGGTGAGGGGACACAGGATACAGGAGGAGGGAAGAGGACCTGTCCCATTAGGCTTACATTCTAAGAGGTGAGGGGACACAGGATACAGGAGGAGGGAAGAGGACCTGTCCCATCAGGCTTACAATCTAAGAGGTGAGGGAACACAGGATACAGTAGGAGGGAAGAGGACCTGTCCCATTAGGCTTACAATCTAAGAGGTGAGGGAACACAGGATACAGTAGGAGGGAAGAGGACCTGTCCCATCAGGCTTACAATCTAAGAGGTGAGGGAACACAGGATACAGTAGTAGGTAAGAGGACCTGTCCCATCAGGCTTACAATCTAAGAGGTGAGGGAACACAGGATACAGGAGGAGGGAAGAGGACCTGTCCCATCAGGCTTACAATTTAAGAGGTGAGGGAACACAGGATACAGTAGTAGGGAAGAGGACCTGTCCCATCAGGCTTACAATCTAAGAGGTGAGGGAACACAGGATACAGTAGGAGGGAAGACGACCTGTCCCATCAGGCTTACAATCTAAGAGGTGAGGGAACACAGGATACAGTAGGAGGGAAGAGGACCTGTCCCATCAGGCTTACATTATAAGAGGTGAGGGAACACAGTATACAGTAGGAGGGAAGAGGACCTGTCCCATCAGGCTTACAATCTAAGAGGTGAGGGAACATAGGATACGGTAGGAGGGAAGAGGACCTGTCCCATCAGGCTTACAATCTAAGAGGTAAGAGAACACAGGATACAGGAGGAAGGAAGAGGACCTGTCCCATCAGGCTTACAGTCTAAGAGGTGAGGGGACACAGGATACAGTAGAAGGGAAGAGGATCTGTCCCATCAGGCTTACAATCTAAGAGATGAGGGAACACAGGATACAGTAGGAGGGAAGAGGACCTGTCCCATCAGGCTTACAGTCTAAGAGGTGAGGGAACACACGAATACAGGAGGAAGGGAGAGGACCTGTCCCATCAGGCTTATAATCTAAGAGGCGAGGGAACACAGGATACAGGAGGAAGGAAGAGGACCTGTCTCATCAGGCTTACAATCTAAGAGGTGAGGGAAAACAGGATACAGTAGGAGGGAAGAGGACTTGTCCCATCAGGCTTACAATCTAAGAGGTGAAGGGACACAGGATACAGTAGGAGGGAAGAGGACCTGTCCCATCAGGCTTACAGTCTAAGAGGTGAGGGAACACAGGATACAGTAGAAGGGAAGAGGATCTGTCCCATCAGGCTTACAATCTAAGAAGTGGGGAACACAGGATACAGTAGGAGGAAGAGGATCTGTCCCATCAGGCTTATAATCTAAGAGGTGAGGGAACACAGGATACAGTAGGAGGGAAGAGGACCTGTCCCATCAGGCTTACAATCTAAGAGGTGAGGGAACACAGGATACAGGAGGAAGGAAGAGGACCTGTCTCATCAGGCTTATAATCTAAGCAGTGAGGAACACAGGATAGAATAACAGAAAGTGGAAAATACTTGCTCAGAAGATATCAGTCTCTACTCTCTGGTGATGTTGGGCAATAGTTGTTAGCGTATGGTTGGGGTAGAAGAACGTTAAAAACACAACGTTACTTTGGTTGACCAGCCTGGTAGGTTGCTTAAGCAATATTTAGACTTTCACGCTGGTCCTGTGCATAAGCAGAACTGTTTGTCTGGATTTATCCCCTGATTGCCCCCCAATCTCCCTGGAATGCTGATTTCTCCACTCTGGCTTGTAGATTGTGCTGTGATCTGCCTGCAGTACCCCCTCTGACAGCAGATGGCGCCACTCACAGTACAATCTCCTCCTTGCGATGTGTGTTGTTTCGCTATTGCATGTCAGATTCCGCTTTGATTGCCTGTTTAATGTTGGTGAAACAATAGCATGTGTTTGTGTAATTCAGTCATATAACCATAGAGATGAACAATTAACCATAGAGTTCCCTGCTTGGACCATTACTAATTGTGATGTTTCTTTTCTCCACCTCCTTAATTCTGCTCCACTGACCTCCTGCATGCAGATAACTGGGAGCAAAGCTTTGGTGAGTACTCTCTGCTCTTATCATGTCTGTGCCATGCTGAAGATGTGTGTCATGGAGTTATCATACGAAGGGTTCCGACATCATATTATCGTATGTGATAGAATCTTATCCTCTGTGCAGGATCTGGGGTATTGGGGATACTAAAGCTTTGCATATATTCATAGCATGCTAAAAAATCCAATGTATATCTATGTGAAGTAAGAAAAACATCTGCTTGCATCATGACAAATCCTAAATCCATAATACACATTTATATGTAAAGAAGCAGCCATTATCCAAGTAACACCTTGTAGAAGGAGGGATCATGTGCGCTGCCAGTAGGCAGGCCCTGCATTAGCTTCAGGCTGAGAATGAGGCGGGGCTTTCACAAGACTGGTGTCTGGGTGGGGCTTCAATTAATAAAGAACTGCCCACTAGCCTCTAGATATTCAACTCTCATCATTGGACAACTGATGAAACCATGGTAGTGAGTTCAGCAGCTGATGATTACTGGTGTCAGAAGTGAGTATGGTCAGGCCAGGGGATAGATTAGACTTTGGGGGAATCTTGATAAAGGATGTAGAGTTGTATAAGTCTGAAAAGACACTCAACAATCCCGACAACAACAGATACGTTTTAAGCTTTCTTCTGGGAACAATCTGTAGGAACATCTATAAAGAACATCTATAAAAAAATCTATAAAAAAATAAATACAAATAAATAAAGCATTATCGGTTGGTGGGAGTTTGGGATGGGTTTGGGAAGCCTTCTCTGGTCCAGAGATAACAGAGGAGGCAGGAGGCAGGTCAAGCCTAGACCTGTATGAATCCACATATCAGAATGTAGGACAAAGTAGATGTTTGTGATGTTCTATGGTATCCCAGGCTCATCACCCATAATTGCTGCTTCTGTATCAGTTTGGGGAAAGTACTGTAGATGCAATAATAGGTTGACTTCTCCCATTTCTTGTGGCCACCAGTGGTGAGACCTCTTCTGTAGGATCATCATCATATTGCCAACAGCTAAGAGTCAACTCTAAGTATTGTGTCATCTTCTACTACCTCAATAAAGACTCATAGATTTATCTTCATGTTACAAAGAGTCCTTCTCAGGTTATGAGGAAAATGTTCATCTGCTCATCCCATCTCCTGCCTGCCCATGGGGCTTATTAGCTTGTTAGGAGCATTTTTACTCTTCAGTGTTCACTGCGGCCTTGTTGGAGAAGGTTGAGACACTGCAGCAGATAAATTAGGCTTTCCAGCAGCCCATGGGTGGATTTGGGCCTTCGGTCTTCCATTTCGAGTGAAGTTAATCTTTATGGTGAATCCGTAACAATGGACGTTTAGCAGCTGCCATTGTCACTGTCACTAATGGAAGTGTCACAGCTGTCATCCTGGTTCTGCTTCCACCAGCTAATGGGGGTCACAGCCCCAGAACTAGCATGGCTGCACCATCTAACCAGCCACAGCCCTGGAACAAGCAGACAGCCAATTACTTTTACCTTCATCCTTTTTTCTTATTCCAGGAAGTCAGTATTCTTACTATAAACAGTATTAGGGCTGGTTCAGACGGACGTTTGTGCAGCGTCTACCGCCAGCGTTCGGGGCTTGGCGTTAAACGCTCCCATTCAAGTGAATGGGAGCGTTTGTACCAAGCTTTTACGCGCGTTTACACGAACGCGGCGTTCGGGTCCCGATTTTCCTTGGCATTCAAGGAGCCCCTGGAAGCTACATGTAGCTTCCAGGGGCGGTTAACCGCGACGGGTAATGTCCCCCTAGGGGAAGAAAAAACGCGACCGCATCAGAACGCAATGCGAACGCTGCTGAAAGCCTGAACGCATCACGAACGCAACGCCTCCGAACGCAACGCCTCCGAACGTCCGTCTGAACCAGCCCTTAATGAGGGCCCCTGCAGTTCCATCTGTACATGTTCACTTTAAGCGCCTGCATTGTGTTCAGACAAGCAATTCCATATTTATTTTTCTGGATTTGTTGAATTCTCCCCCAGAAAGGTGCCCTTACCCAGCAAACATGAGTGAATCTGGGCCCGATAAGTGCGCGGCGGCAACAATCTGATGTTTATCAAGCTCGGTGTGTTTTGTGTGACAGTCAAGTGTTTAGCGTCTCCTTGTGAGAGCCCTTTAGGCATAATTGCTCCCTGAATTAGGTCAGGCCTGCAGAGGGACCATACTTCACCATATAATTGATTAAAGACACCTTGCCCTCCCTCTATAAATACAATTAAGCCTATAAGCTGCCAGAGGGAATGAGCACACTTCAGAGTCGCCCAGTCAGGCTATCCAAAGGCCTAAAACAAACATTTAATGCTGCTAAGTCAATTCCATGAAAGCAAAACCTCCGTCCATTCCAAATTGGTTTGTCAACCGCATCAATTTCAGCTGCCATCCCGCGGAAGGCCAGCAGGGGGCGCCATGCCCTCGCCTATGACTGCGCACACATTTCATTCTCAATAGATCTCTCTGGCTAGATGTATCATTTTCTTACCTTGATGTAATTTACATATTTATAGTTTTGTTCGTAGCATTGTATGAATACTAAATTTAAAACATTAACTTGGGTAGAACGATATCATTCGTGAAACCTTCGAATTGTAACGTGACAAAAGAGGGAGAAGAATACTTAATTGTGAAGCTGGAATGTGGAGGTAATGGAGAATTAATTACAAAGGTAAAAGCGATGAGAGAGAAGACAAGAGAGGAGCTGGTGAGATGGGCGACCTTCTGTCATCTGATTTATTCCCATAGATATGCAGATCGCTTGCTTAGCCGGCACTTCTTGATTATCGGGATTTCATAAGTGGACGCTGTGATCGTTTTTGACGCGGGGCCAATTTATAAAGGGATGGAGGTCGGATGGCTTCCACTTGTTAACCCTCCAGTCTCTGCCGGGCTCCGCTCAGCTGCTAGAAGCTCTCGCTTTTGGTCAGCAATTCACCCCCCCCCCCCCCCAACAAATCAGCCAATCGCCTGGATTATCTGCTTTTATATCAAAGCAAATTTGTGGACAATAATGATGGCAATTCTCTCTATACTCACCTTCTCTGTACAGCCGAGGACACTCCGTTCTGCAATGGCCCACCTAGCCCCAAAACCGTGGACGCATCTAATCCTCCACCCCCCGTAGTGCGTGTTACCTCCACCACCATATTCCCCCACCTAATCCATCATGGTGCTCACCTGTTCCACCAACCATCATAAGGCTCACCTAATGCCCTTGACCAACTGTGGTGACCATCTAACACCTTCCCCCTCCCCCCATCATGGTGATGGCTTAACCATCCCACTACCCTAACCCACCATAAAGCCAACCTAATCTGCCTCCCACCCCACCATACTTACCAGTGACCATAGATCCCACCCATGTACCATGGTGTCCACCTAAACTACACACTCACTGTGCGCCTTACCTTTCAGCCTAACCCACCACGCAGACCACCTACCCCCACCTAATCCAAACAGAGGTTAGAATTTTCTGTGGGTAATAGTCCAAAGATAAAAACCCAAATCCTTGATGGTATATGGATCGGCAAGCAGGCAGTCAGGGACCCGGGAAAGTCTGTGTGTCCAGCAAGTTAACTCTTTCTCCGCTGGAGGGTGGAGATGGACATCAGAGATTGGCAGGCTGTGTGTCCAGCAATATAACCCTTTCTCCGCTGGAGGGTGGAGATGGACATCAGAGATGGGCAGGCTGTGTGTCCAGCAATATAACCCTTTCTCCGCTGGAGGGTGGAGATGGACATCAGAGATTGGCAGGCTGTGTGTCCAGCAATATAACCCTTTCTCCGCTGGAGGGTGGAGATGGACATCAGAGATTGGCAGTCTGTGTGTCCAGCAATATAACCCTTTCTCCGCTGGAGGGTGGACATGGTCATCAGAGATGGGCAGTCTGTGTGTCCAGCAATATAACCCTCTCTCCGCTGGAGGGTGGAGATGGTCATCAGAGATTGGCAGGCTGTGTGTCCAGCAATATAACCCTTTCTCCGCTGGAGGGTGGAGATGGACATCAGAGATTGGCAGTCTGTGTGTCCAGCAATATAACTCTTTCTCCGCTGGAGGGTGGAGATGGACATCAGAGATGGGCAGTCTGTGTGTCCAGCAATATAACCCTCTCTCCGCTGGAGGGTGGAGATGGTCATCAGAGATTGGCAGGCTGTGTGTCCAGCAATATAACCCTCTCTCCGCTGGAGGGTGGAGATGGACATCAGAGATTGGCAGGCTGTGTGTCCAGCAATATAACCCTTTCTCCGCTGGAGGGTGGAGATGGACATCAGAGATTGGCAGGCTGTGTGTCCAGCAATATAACCCTTTCTCCGCTGGAGGGTGGAGATGGACATCAGAGATTGGCAGTCTGTGTGTCCAGCAATATAACTCTTTCTCCGCTGGAGGGTGGACATGGTCATCAGAGATGGGCAGTCTGTGTGTCCAGCAATATAACCCTTTCTCCGCTGGAGGGTGGACATGGTCATCAGAGATGGGCAGTCTGTGTGTCCAGCAATATAACCCTCTCTCCGCTGGAGGGTGGAGATGGTCATCAGAGATGGGCAGTCTGTGTGTCCAGCAATATAACCCTTTCTCTTCTGGGGGTGGAGATGGTAATCAGAGATTGGCAGTCTGTGTGTCCAGCAATATAACCCTTTCTCTGCTAGAGGGTTGAGATGGTAATCAGAGATGGGCAGTCTGTGTGTCCAGCAATATAACCCTTTCTCTTCTGGGGGTGGAGATGGTAATCAGAGATTGGCAGTCTGTGTGTCCAGCAATATAACCCTTACTCTGCTAGAGGGTTGAGATGGTAATCAGAGATGGGCAGTCTGTGTGTCCAGCAATATAACCCTCTCTCCGCTGGAGGGTGGAGATGGTCATCAGAGATGGACAGTCTGTGTGTCCAGCAATGTAACCCTCTCACTGCTGGAGGGTGGAGATGGTCATCAGAGATGGGCAGTCTGTGTGTCCAGCAATATAACCCTGTCTCTGCTGGAGGGTGGAGATGGACATCAGAGATGGGCAGGCTGTGTGTCCAGCAATATAACCCTTACTCTGCTAGAGGGTTGAGATGGTAATCAGAGATGGACAGTCTGTGTGTCCAGCAATGTAACCCTCTCACTGCTGGAGGGTGGAGATGGTCATCAGAGATGGGCAGTCTGTGTGTCCAGCAATATAACCCTGTCTCTGCTGGAGGGTGGAGATGGACATCAGAGATGGGCAGGCTGTGTGTCCAGCAATATAACCCTTTCTCCGCTGGAGGGTGGACATGGTCATCAGAGATGGGCAGTCTCTGCCACATGATGTAGTCCCACTAGTTGTCATTAGAGGCAGAAAGAGGTATGAAATATCTGAAGTTATCATATCTCTGGGTCAGTTCAGCACACAATACAGAAAATGAGATTTGTGGGTTCCTTGTGGTCTCTGCTGCTCACAGATATCAAACACATATGAATTATATTTAATTTCAGAGAAAACCGTCTCTTTGTGACAGAAGTTGGAAGACAAACGCTTATAGAAAGGCTGGAAATGATCAGTAAAATGATCATTATTTATTCCGAGGCTAATTATACGGCATCCCCCTGCCAGGGTACGTGGAGGAATGCAGATTTTGTCAGTTAGGGATTTACGACAGGTGATCTGGTTTTCTGGTCCTGGACTGTGTATTTATCAATATCCTTTTAAGGCAAATCAAAGAATGTGGGAGTTTTGCTGCAGAGAAGGCTTGGATTGCTTTATGATGCCCTCTATAGCGGAAGAATAAACATATTACATAAACATAAAGAGTGACTTCCTATGGAAAAAGCTGGTCCTACAGAAACACTTTAGCTAAGCTAAAACCTAAAGCACACCTTTGTGCCTGTATTTTTATGCAATGGGCCCATCTAGCGCAGGTGAATCCGTCACACCCCCCACCTAATCCGTCATGGTGCTTACCTGGTCCAACACCCCATCACAATGCTCACCTAAAGCCCTCCACCAACTCTGCTGACCATGTAACCCCCCCCCCCCCCCACCACCACCACCACCACCACCATCTATCATAGTGTTCACCTAATCACCATATTCCATGTGGGCCTTACCTATTACACAAACCTACCATGCAGACCACCTACCCCCTACCTAATCCATCATGGTGCTCACCTGATCCAACACCCATCACAAGGCTCACGTAATGCTCTCCACCAACTCTGGTGATCATATAACCCCCCCCCCCCCCTACACACACACACACACACACACACACACACACACCTATCGTGGTGCTCACCTAATCACTGCACTTAATATGGGCCTTACCTATTACCCTAACCTACCATTCAGCCCACCTAACCCTCCACTTACCCACTTATGTAATCCCACCCAGCATGAAGCCCACCTTATCCCGCTCCCACCCTACCATAGTGTTCTCTTTATACCCCCACCCAGCCCACCTGATAACCCCCACCCTCCATGGGGCTTGCCTTATCCTACCCATACAGCATGGAGTTTACCTAATCTCCACCCCCCCACACCTATCCACCATGATGCCCACCTAATATCCCCCATCCCCCCATATGCCCCCAGGCGTTGGGTCCAGTGGTTGCACCATCCATGTACGAGTATTGCTATAGTGATGAATAAAGGCTGGGAGCTGTAATCTGCATATATTATTAGAGTCATTATTCTGGGTATTATTACAGTGTATATATTTAGCTGTGACATTTTCTGCAGAGCTGTACGGCGTCCGCACTGATAGATATAATGATGAGACAGCCCATTAGCTGAGATTACCTCCATCAACGTGACCAATCAGGATTCTCTCCAGAGCTGCACCACAAATATCAGCTGACATAATGGAAACACCCAAGTGTGCTGCGGGAGGCTGGTCTGACACGTCCACCACGTGGTCTGACACTTCTGTCCCATCTGATATCTGGGTCATGTGATCTGACATCTGGGTCACTTGGTCTCATGTTTGGGTCTCGTGGTCTGACATCTGGGTCACGTGGTCTGACATCTGAGTCACGTGATCTGATATCTGAGTCACGTGATCTGATATCTGGGTCAGAATTTCACTTGATGATTTAGTACATTATTATCACATATATCAGCGAAAGCTCCCAGCTTGTTTGCTTTTTTGAATTGTGATATACAATGGATCAGACATGACATCGTTTTATAGTTGTATTGTGAATGGAGAGCTTCTGCCTCCTGGTGATATATAGACATCCATGTGTCTGTGTGACTGTGCAGAGAGTGCCAGGCGGTAAAAACTCCCATAATTCCCCTGGGAGGCGGGCCCTGCACAGTCAGGCACAGAGTGCCAGACAGTAATAACTCCCATAATTCCCCTGGGAGGCGGGCCCTGCACAGTCAGGCAGAGAGTGCCAGGCTATAATAACTCCCATAATGCCCCTGGGAGGCGGGCCCTGCACAGTCAGGCAGAGAGTGCCAGGCGGTAATAACTCCCATAATGTCCCTGGGAGGCGGGCCCTGCACAGTCAGGCAGAGAGTGTCAGGCGGTAATAACTCCCATAATTACCCTGGGAGGCGGGCCCTGCACAGTCAGGCAGAGAGTGCCAGGCTATAATAACTCCCATAATGCCCCTGGGAGGCGGGCCCTGCACAGTCAGGCAGAGAGTGCCAGGCGGTAATAACTCCCATAATGTCCCTGGGAGGCGGGCCCTGCACAGTCAGGCAGAGAGTGTCAGGCGGTAATAACTCCCATAATGCCCCTGGGAGGCGGGGCCCTGCACAGTCAGGCAGAGAGTGCCAGGCGGTAATCATTCCCATAATGCCTCTGGGAGGCGGGCCCTGCACAGTCAGGCAGAGAGTGCCAGGCGGTAATAACTCCCATAATGCCCCTGGGAGGCGGGGCCCTGCACAGTCAGGCAGAGAGTGCCAGGCGGTAATAACTCCCATAATGCCCCTGGGAGGCGGGCCCTGCACAGTCAGGCAGAGAGTGCCAGGCGGTAATAACTCCCATAATGCCCCTGGGAGGCGGGGCCCTGCACAGTCAGGCAGAGAGTGCCAGGCGGTAATCATTCCCATAATGCCTCTGGGAGGCGGGGCCCTGCACAGTCAGGCAGAGAGTGCCAGGTGGTAATAACTCCCTAATGCCCCTGGGAGGCAGGCCCTGCACAGTCAGGCAGGGAGTGCCAGGCGGTAATAACTCCCATAATGCCCCTGGGAGGCGGGGCCCTGCACAGTCAGGCAGAGAGTGCCAGGCGGTAATAACTCCCATAATGCCTCTGGGAGGCGGGCCCCTGCACAGTCAGGCAGAGAGTGCCAGGCGGTAATAACTCCCATAATGCCTCTGGGAGGCGGGGCCCTGCACAGTCAGGCAGAGAGTGCCAGGTGGTAATAACTCCCTAATGCCCCTGGGAGGCGGGGCCCTGCACAGTCAGGCAGAGAGTGCCAGGCGGTAATCATTCCCATAATGCCCCTGGGAGGCGGGCCCTGCACAGTCAGGCAGAGAGTGCCAGGCGGTAATAACTCCCATAATGCCTCTGGGAGGCGGGCCCCTGCACAGTCAGGCAGAGAGTGCCAGGCGGTAATAACTCCCATAATGCCCCTGGGAGGCGGGGCCCTGCACAGTCAGGCAGAGAGTGCCAGACAGTAATAACTCCCATAATGCCCCTGGGAGGTGGGCCCTGCACAGTCAGGCAGAGAGTGCCAGGTGGTAATAACTCCCTAATGCCCCTGGGAGGCGGGGCCCTGCACAGTCAGGCAGGGAGTGCCAGGCTGTAATAACTCCCATAATGCCCCTGGGAGGTGAGCCCTGCACAGTCAGGCAGAGAGTGCCAGGCGGTAATAACTCCCATAATGCCTCTGGGAGGCGGGCCCCTGCACAGTCAGGCAGAGAGTGCCAGGCGGTAATCATTCCCATAATGCCTCTGGGAGGCGGGGCCCTGCACAGTCAGGCAGAGAGTGCCAGGCGGTAATCATTCCCATAATACCCCTGGGAGGCGGGCCCCTGCACAGTCAGGCAGAGAGAGCCAGACGGCAATAACTCCCATGATGCCCCTGGGAGGCGGGGCTTGACATCTTGCTTGGGCACAGTCCTTAATGGAACCTCCAAGGTTGTTTTTTTTGCTAGTAAATTGCATCTTCTGAAGAGAATAGAGCTAATATACATATTGTCATAGGAAATACAGTAATATATGCAGAACAGCGCACTTCATATATGAACATAACAATAAGATCTCTGGAAAGTGCCACTTGACCATTGCTTGTCATTAAGCCTGGCCCTGAGCGGAGGGTTTGTGTACAGGTTCTCTTTTCTTGCTATAGATTTTCTCTTTGCCGGTGTTGTACATTTGCTATGCATGAATGCTGCCGTCAGTCAAGTGGCCTTGCTATATGCTGCAGAAGGGTCCTTATTATGAGATCCCCTCTATAAAATCAGCGTGTGTTCAGAATATGATGAGACTTATCTAATGCCTGGCTGCCTTTACTGCAGCAATTCCCTTATAGCGGCAGGTATATGAGAGCTGAGCCTTTGTGATGGGCCTGGCAGGGAGTATTATGGGGATAAGTACCTGATGGATAAATATTGCTCCGGATTCAAGGACTGGAAATGACAGGTGGGGAGGGGGGGTCTGAGCTGTAGGATGACTCACACAGGTCCATGGTGGATGGCGGTGCAGCTACAGGGGGTACAGCGTCTGTCCCACCCCAGAGAGAAGGCCTTCTGATAGCTCCTGGGTTACACAGAGAATGTTCCTCATAATCAATAGATAATCTCACTGATATTATAAATTTGGATGTTTGTTACTCGATCACACAACAATGGCTGAACGGATGTGAATGAAATTTGGCACACACATAGTACATTACCTGGAATAAAGTATAGGATACTTTTTATTCCCATAACCAAAAAGTGGGCGGAGACAAATACACATTTCACTGGAAAATGTAAACTGCAGCCATTCTTACCCTGTTAATGGCAGGGTTCTCAAACTTTGCACAGTTGGCCACTGGGTGACTGAGATTAATATTCAGAAAAATGGGTGGAGCCTACAACAGCCAATCAAAATTCACCTATTGATTTTCAACGGGAATATTTCATTGCTGCCATTCTTACACTGTTAAAGAGACACTGAAGCGAAAAAAAAAATGATGATATTATGATTTGTATGTGTAGTACAGCTAAGAAATAAAACATTAAGATCAGATACATCAGTCTAATTGTTTCCAGTACAGGAAGAGTTAAGAAACTCCAGCTGTTATCTCTATGCAAACAAGCCATTAATCTCTACGACTTTCAAAGTCGTGGAGAGGGCTGTTTTCTGACTTTTATTATCTCAACTGTAAGTAAACAAATGTCTTTTTCTCTGCCAGAGGAGAGGACATTACTTCACAGACTGCTCTGAAAGAATCATTTTGAATGCTGAGTGTTGTGTAATCTGCACATATTATAGAATGATGCAATGTTAGAAAAAACACTATATACCTGAAAATAAAAATATGAGAATATTTTCTTTGCTGCTAATCTTCTAGTAATTATTCATAGTACACAACCAATTCATTATATCATATATTTTTTTTCGCTTCAGTGTCTCTTTAATGGCACAAGCCTCAAACCTGGTACAGTTGGTCATTGGGTGACTGGGGTTCAAATTCAGAAAAGGGGGTGGAGTCACATACAGCCAATCATATTTGTTTCATTTCAATGCAAATCATTGATGCCAACACCAGCCAAATACATACCCGGGTAACGCCGGGCCATCAGCTAGTTAATAAATAAATTGAAGAGCACTGGACCCAGTACAGACCCCTGTGGGACCCCACTGCTAACAGTCTCCCATTTTGAGTACGATCCATTGACCACAACTCTTTGTTTTCTGTCCATTAGCCAGTTCCCTATCCATGAACACAGACTCTTCCCCAGTCCTTGCATCCTCAACTGTTGCACCAGACTTTTGTGGGGAACAGTGTCGAAGGCCGTTGCAAAGTCCAAGTATATCACATCTACAGCTTTCCCAATATCCATATTAGCGTTCACTACCTCATAAAAGCTGAGCATGTTAATCAAACATTACCTGTCTTTAGTAAACCCATGTTGATGCTGAGAAATAAGGTTATTTTCTACTATGAAGTCTTGTATAGCATATTTCAAATGGTTTGCAGAAGACAAGTCTATAATTTCCCTGATCTGTTTTTTTTTCCCTTCTTAAATTATGGGAAAATGTAGGCTGTACGCCAATATACTGGAGAGTCAAAAAATGATAAGATAAAAGCGTTTATCGATAGAGATGTCCCGAACGGTTCGCCGGCGAACGTTTCCCGGCGAACTTTGGTGGTTCGCGTTCGCCTGCCAAAGGCAAACTTTTCCAGAAGTTCGATTCGCCCCATCATGCTCTATTGAGCAAAACTTTGACCCTCTATATCACAGTCAGCAGGCACATTGTTGCCAATCAGACTGCACTCACTCTTGGAGCCCCACCCCCCTTATAAAAGGCAAGGTCCTTGTGCCGTTTGACTCACTCGTCTGCCTATACTAATTAGTTAAAGAGAACCAGAGATGAAGCAACCTCATGTATTTTACCTTATAAATCAGTGGGAACATGACAGTAAACACCTAATCTGCTCTTTGTTACATTGTTCTCTGTTTAATTTGCCTGTTATCACCTCTAAGATAAGAATCCCGACTAAGCAGTCGGTCTGGCTTTGCTACAGAATAATTATAGCTGAGACTGTGTTCTTTGCTGTCTTCAAGTCCAAGCCTGCCCCCTGCTGGCTTTGCTCAGGAATCATTATAGCTGAGTCATTATAGCAAAGCCAGAATCAATGCTCAGTCCGGGATTCTTATCTCAGCTAGATAACAGACACTTTTAGCAGTGAGGATGGAACAGAGAGCATGGTAAATGTTTTCTCTAATGTTCCCACTGATTTCTATGGTAAAATACACAAGGGTGCTTCGTCTCTGGTTCACTTTAAGGGACAGCTGCTACACACTCTGCTAGGGAGAGTTTAATTAGCCTCTTGTAAGCTCCTCCTCCATCCTCCCTTCTACCCTTCTACCTATTCCCTCCTACCGGAAGGAGGAGGGTCTCTTCTGCCAGGGAATTCCAGTATTTCAAAAGCCAGCTTACATACCGTGGCTGGGGATTGAACCCAGGTCTCAGTGTATGGTAGGTAACTAACATATCCATTATACCACCAACACTACTAGCTGAAGCTAGCCTAGCATGTACCATTTATGCTCAATCCAAAAGAAAAATTAGACAAGACAAATAACATTTATATCACTCTTTTCTCCTGGCGGACTCAAAGCACCAGAGCTGCAGCCACTAGGGCACACTCTATAGGCAGTAGCAGTGTTAGGAAGACTTGCCTAAGGTCTCCTACTGAATAGGTGCTGGCTTACTGAGCAGACAGAGCCGAGATTCGAACCCTGGTCTCCTGTGTCAGAGGCAGAGCCCTTAACCATTACACCATCCAGCTACTGCTTAAGGATATGTAGCCAGGCATGGCCTTGCCTTTTGTGTTCAACAGTTGTCAAGAGAACCCCAGATAGCCAGGTAGAGAAATCTCTCTCTCTTTCTCTCTCTCTCTCTAGTAGGGATGGTCACCGCTTTCCGCGGAATTGTATTTTTGCGCATAAATGGATTTAGCATACATGGTACATGCTAGGCTGGCTTCAGCATGTAGTGTTGGTGGTACAGTGGCACTGTACTACATTAGAATGAGGGACAGCGCTGGATGGCAGACACCGAGAGAGGACCAGAGGGGCTCTATGAGGTCCAGTGTTTGTCTGAGAGGAGGTGGTTTGGCCTCTGTCCCCTCTTGTTGGGATAATTGGGGATGGTTCTGACGGGGAAGGGGGGGGGGGGTTAGTTGCATGGCTTGAATAAAAGACTTCTGCATCCTGTGAATGTCAATGTAGAAATCTATTGGCCACCACAAGTAGCATCTTCTGGTATTTCTATATGGGGTTTCCAGAGCTACTTCCCAAGTCGCTCTCTCTGCTCCTCCAGCACTCTGCAGATGTTTACTCCTCGCATCACCTGCTCACTCACAAGGCTCTGGGACTTCTCCAAAGCAGCCCCTACTCTATGGAACTCTCTCCCCATCAGTCTCACCACCACTTCAACTCATTCAGTCAGACCCATCTGTTCACGCCACCCCCACATCCCCTCTTATGTTTCCCTCCCCTCCACCCCTTAGATTGTAAGCCTATGTGGCAGGGTCCTCCCCCCTGCATGCCCTTCCCCACCACCATATGGACTCAGTGACTCGTCTGCTATACTTATCCCTACATTGTTACATCTCTATTTTGTGTACCGTTGTAGAACGCTATAATATCCCTGTGTGTCATTGATTATTGCTATAATGTCTTCCCAATCTGTTGTGTAGCACCGCGTAACATGTTAGCGCTTTAAAAAAAAAAAGTTTAATAACAATAACACTTTAACATTTAATTCTTATATCACATTGGTAATTAGAAGGGGGATACCAAACATTTGACCACGAGCAGAGCTTTAAGCGGAACCTGAGAGGAGAACCATGTCAGGCTCGTCCCTCGCCATCTCTCCGGGTGGCTCCTGTCACCCGCAATAGTGCCCGGAAGCATGTCCGAGTCACGCTTCATTGCGCATGCACGTCCCGGCCAGGCGTGCTCCCATCCCTGGAAGTTTTCTGGCCGTAGTACTGCACAAGCGCAGAATGCTCCCAGCCGCTGGAGCATAACAGGAAAGTGCACCCTGCTGGGCGTGCATGTGCAATGAAGCGCAAGTGACTGAGCGGCCTCAAGGGAGCTTGGGAAGACACAGGTACTGTAAGTATGGAACCTGAGACGCTTCTCATTTCAGGTACACTTTATGGGCAGGGAAGGGGGGAGGGCTTAAAGCATACCTGAAGTGACATGTGACATGATGAGATAGACATGGGTATGTACAGTGCCTAGCACACAAATAACTAGGCTGTGTTCCTTTTTTTCTTTCTCTGCCTGAAAGAGTTAAATATCAGGTATGTAAGTGGCTGACTCAGTCCTGACTCAGACAGGAAGTGACTACAGTGTGACCCTCACTGGTAAGAAATTTCAACTATAAAACACTTTTCTTAGAGAAAATGGCTTCTGAGAGCAGGAAAGAGGGAAAAAGGGGAATTTCTTATCAGTGAGGGTCACACTGTAGTCACTTCCTGTCTGAGTCAGGACTGAGTCAGCCACTTACATAGTTGATATTTAACTCTTTCAGGCAGAGAAAGAAAAAAGGAACACAGCCTAGTTATTTGTGTGCTAGGCACTGTACATACACATGTCTGTCTCATCATGTCACATGTCACCTCGGCTGTCCTTTAAATCAGAATCAGGTTTCATTTTGTCACGTACCATGAGCTGCTATGAGGATAATTGTTAAGGACAGGTCAGAGTTCTCTTCAGTCCCTGTTGACCTTCCCACCGATGGAAGAGACTTTACCCAGTAGTGGAGTCTAGGTGACCACGGGTCTTCACCCACACCCCCTTGAGGGGGATGCAGGACCACACTCCCAGGAGGGGAATGTGGAACTTCGCTGCCTAGTGCCCTACCAGGTCACTACTGGGATCGTCTCAGCAAGTGGTTGGGAGAACAGAGACACAAATAGTGGAGCAGAAATGGTCCGATGAGATCCGGAAATCCAGGCACACAGAGATCAGCACAATCCGGGGTCACAAGCCAAGGGGTCGGGGCAGGCGGAGATCAAGAGTAGTCGGGGTCACAAGCCAGGGGTCAGGGCAGGCGGCAGACAACGGTAATCCAGAAGACAAGCCAAGGATCAGGGCAGGCGGAGATCAGGAGTAGTCGGGGTCACAAGCCGGGGTCACAACAGGAGATCAGATCAGGATATCAGCAGAAACTGGAACAACGGTTCACCAACAGGTTAGCCAACTGATCAGAACGAGCAGCACTGCAGTCAGGGGCAGTGCTGCTTTTATACTGTTGAATTGGCGCCGAAATTAGCGCTCTGCGCATGCGCAGAGCGCGCGCCCCTGTCTGCGCACGCGCGCGCGCGCACATGGCGGTGCGCGCGCAGGCACGTGCACGCGCATGCGCCTGTGCGCATGCGCACTGCGCGCAGCGCCAAACGCCGTGCAGGCAGAGGGACTACAAGGACCAGAGAGCCCCCGCGCGTGCGCGCTAGAGGACGACCCCGAGAGCTCCGAGAAGGACCCTGACGGTGAGTCTGACATTGCCCCCCTCCCAGGGGCAACCTCCGGGTGCCCCTAGGGCCAATTTTTTCCGGGAATCTTTTGTGGAACTGTTTGACCAAGCTAGGAGCATGTACATTCCGAGCAGGTTCCCATGAGTTCTCCTCCAGGCCGAATCCCTTCCATTTGATGAGGTACTGAAGCGACTGTCTAATCCTCCTGCTGTCCAGTATCTTCTCCACCTCAAACTCTTCCATACCATCAATAACAACTGGTTGTGGTGGATCCGAGGAACGGCCTGGGAAGCTGTTTGGGATTACCCTCTTCAAACTGGAGACATGGAACACGGGATGCACCCGCAGTGAAGTAGGTAAGGTAAGTCTGAATGCTACTGGATTAATCTGTTTGGATACTGGGAAAGGTCCAATGTACCTGGGCGCCAGCTTCTTGGATGCACAACGCAACTTAAAGAGAACCAGAGATGAAGCAACCTCATGTATTTTACCTTATAAATCAGTGGGAACATGACAGTAAACACCTAATCTGCTCTTTGTTACATTGTTCTCTGTTTAATTTGCCTGTTATCACCTCTAAGATAAGAATCCCGACTAAGCAGTCGGTCTGGCTTTGCTACAGAATAATTATAGCTGAGACTGTGTTCTTTGCTGTCTTCAAGTCCAAGCCTGCCCCCTGCTGGCTTTGCTCAGGAATCATTATAGCTGAGTCATTATAGCAAAGCCAGAATCAATGCTCAGTCCGGGATTCTTATCTCAGCTAGATAACAGACACTTTTAGCAGTGAGGATGGAACAGAGAGCATGGTAAATGTTTTCTCTAATGTTCCCACTGATTTCTATGGTAAAATACACAAGGGTGCTTCGTCTCTGGTTCCCTTTAAGGTTTGCGGTGGATAGCCAGACCAGGTCTCCAGGGACAAAGACTGGACTCTCCTTCCGTCGACGGTCAGCAAATCTTTTTCCCTTCTCCTGGGCCTGTTTTAAAGCACTATGGACAATGTTAATGTTGTCATGAATGGCAGAAATCCTTTCTTGGGCTCCGGGACAGACAGAGGTAAAGTTTACATCAGGTAGGAATGAAGGATGATAACCGAAATTGATAAAAAACGGTGACTGCTGAGTAGAGGTATGAGTGGAGTTATTGTATGCAAATTCTGCCGTGGCCAACAGTGGGTACCAGTCGTCCTGAGAGGCTGAAGTGAAACACCTTATGTACTGCTCCAAGGTTTGATTTGTCCTTTCAGTTTGTCCATTGGACTGTGGATGGTAACCTGAAGAGAGGGATACTTTAATTCCCAGACCCCTGCAGAGTTCCTGCCAGAATTTGGAAGTGAACTGGGTGCCCCGGTCAGATACGATGTCTTCAGGTAGCCCGTGGAGTCTGACAATCTCTCTCACGAAAACTTGGGCTGTCTCTGCAGCTGATGGAACGTGTTTAAAAGGCAGGAAGTGAGCCATTTTGGAGAAACGGTCGACAATGACCAGTATAGTGGTATACCCCTCTGAAGGTGGCAGATCCACCACAAAATCCATTGCAATGGCTTTCCAAGGTTGAGTTGGTACTGGAAGAGGTTTTAGAAGACCCCATGGTCGGCCCCGGGTGGTCTTAGAACGGGCACAGACCTCACAAGAGGCCACGTATGACTTGCAGTCCTTAAACAGTTCGGGCCACCAGAAGCTCCTCTGTACAAGGTCTTGCGTCTTATGAACCCCAAAGTGGCCAGCCAGTTGATTATCGTGACAGGCTTGCAGGACTGGCAAGCGGGTCTCGGAGGGTACGAAGATCTTCCCTTGGAACAGGTAGAGTCCTTCTTTAAATGGTAAATCCGGGGGAGTGCTCAGACCCACAGATGCTTGTCTGATCGAATCCATCAGGTTGGAATGCATGAGCAGGAAATGCTGGGGAGACAAGATGTTCTCGGGTACTGACTCAGAACCTGATTCGGACTGGTACATGCGGGACAAGGCGTCTGGCTTAATATTTTTGGATCCTGGACGATAGGTCACGTGGAAAGTAAACCGGGAGAAGAAGAGTGACCACCTAGCCTGACGCGGTCGGAGCCTCTTCGCCGTCCTGAGGTACTCCAGGTTCTTATGGTCTGTAAGTACCAGTATGGGATGTTCAGCGCCTTCTAGAAGGTATCGCCACTCCTCCAGAGCGGCCTTAATGGCCAAGAGTTCCCGATCCGCCACATCGTAATTCCTCTCTGAAGGGTTCAACTTCCGGGAGAAGAAGGCCACGGGATGGAGGACCGCCTTAGGACCAAAGCGTTGGGAGAGGATTGCTCCAATAGCGACTTCGGAGGCGTCTACCTCCAGGACGAATGCTTTGGCCGGATCAGGGTGTTTAAGGATGGGTGCTGAGGTGAAGCACGACTTCAGTTTTTCAAAAGCTGATTGGGCTTCTGGAGTCCAGCGGAAAGACTGACGGGTACTGGTCAGTTGAGTAATGGGTGTGACAATCCGTGAGAAGTTCTTGATGAACCGTCTGTAGAAGTTGGCGAATCCAATAAAACGCTGTATGGCCTTCCTATCAGTAGGTACCGGCCAGTCCAGGATCGCCGAGACTTTCTGGGGATCCATCTCCACTCCTCCCGGAGAAATCTTTAGGCCCAGAAACTGGATGTTAGTCTTGTGAAACTCACATTTCTCGGGCTTAGCGTAAAGTCCATGGGTTCGGAGACGGGCCAAGACCCGTTTTACATGGCTGTAGTGAATCTCCTGAGAAGGTGAGAAGATGAGGATGTCGTCTAGATAGACCACCATGAAGTTATCAATATAATCTCTGAAGATATCATTGACGAAATGTTGAAAAGTGGCTGGAGCATTACACAAGCCAAACGGCATCACAAGATATTCGTAATGTCCAAAGCGAGAACGGAAAGCCGTCTTCCACTCATCTCCCTTGCGGATCCTGATCAAGTTGTAGGCCCCCCTTAAGTCAAGCTTGGAGAAGATGCAAGCTGATCCGAGTCGTTGAAACAAGTCAGGCATCAATGGTAGAGGGTATCGGTTCTTAATGGTTATCTTATTCAGATCCCGATAATCGATGCACGGACGAAGGGAGCCATCCTTCTTTTCCACAAAGAAAATCCCGGCCCCGGCGGGGGATGTAGAAGGTCGGATGAACCCCTTTTTGATATTCTCCTCTATGTACTCCTTGAGGATCTGGGTTTCGGGTTCTGAGAGTGGATAGGTTCTGCCGAAAGGGATAGGAGCCCCTGGCTGGAGGTCAATTGGGCAGTCATATGGGCGGTGTGGTGGAAGAACATCCGCTTTGGATTTGTCGAAGACATCTAGGAAGTCATGATAGACCTTCGGGATAATGTCCTTCTTGGGTGAGTCCATACAGAACAAGGACCCAGCTCGGGGAAAACATGAACGAAGACAGTAGTTAGAACTGAAGGAGACCTCCCGAGAAACCCAGTTAATACTAGGGTTGTGAGTCCTTAGCCAGGGCATCCCCAGGATGACCGGAAACAGGGGAGAAGGCAGAAGGTCGAAACTCAAGTATTCTTGATGTTCTCCCTGGATGGAAACAAGGAGTGGTAGTGTCTCGGAGAGAATAGGACCGGAGCAAATGGCAGATCCATCTGCCAACTGGATGGATAAAGGTTGACTCTTGCGGCGGACAGGAAGGAATAGTTGCTGTGCCAGTTGAACATCCAGGAAACAAGAGCAGGCTCCGGAATCTACTATGGCCTCAATAGTTGCGATCTCTCCGTGTGGGCCCTGCAATGAGAGAGTAAGCGGGACATGAGAGGAGGCCAGTGGAGGAACAGGAAAACCACTAGCACATACCACAAATTCAGGCTCACCAGATGGTCTGACTGGGCAGTTGTTGCGGAAGTGTCCGGAAGCCCCACAATACATGCACAAGTTGGATGATCTCCGACGTTGCCTCTCCTCTTGTGAGATCGCTGGTCGGGCAAGGCCGATCTGCATGGGTTCCGGTTCATCCGAAGTCACGGGAACGGGGGGAATTGGAGCAGGTAAAGCCTTGGGGGTAGGTATGTTCCAGGCCGGTCTGACTGAACCAGAGCGTTCGGCTCGTCTCTCTCTCAGTCTCCTGTCTATCTGGATAGAGAGACGAATAAGCTCCTTTAAAGTGTCTGGTACCCCAACTCTGGCCAGTTCATCTTTAAGGGCTTCTGAGAGACCCTGGCGAAACTGGAAGCTCAAAGCGGAGTCGTTCCAGTCGACATCTGCCTCCCACCGACGGAAGTCCAAGACGTAGTCCTCGACCGGTCTCCTTCCTTGTCGCAGGGCTTGGAGCGCGTTTTCAGCTGACGCCGCTCTTCCAGGGTCATCAAAGACCTCAGACATGGTCTCAAAGAAGGCGTCAAGGGTCAGTAGAGCCGGGTGCCGCTGTTCCACCAGGCGAAGGGCCCATGCCTGGGGTTCTCCTTGCAGGAGGGAGATGACTGCTCCCACCTTGACCTCCTCGTTTGCAAAAGTGCGAGGCAGAAGCGAAAAGTGAAGCCGGCAAGCACTCTGGAACCATCTGAATTTGGAACGGTCTCCTGAAAATCGTTCCGGTAAGGGTAGCTTGGGCTCTGGAAGCAATGCTGCGGCTCCTTCTCCTAGGCCCGGAACAGGTTCGTTATGAGCCGGGGGAACGGCTACTTGAGCAGGGACTGCAGGGGCAACCAAGACTGGAGCAGGGGCACGCAGCTGGTCGCGGATCTCTTGATATCCCTTCTGTACTTCGTCCATGGAAACTCGAAGCTGGGTAACTAGGTCGTACAGGATCTCCACCGGGGTACGAGCTCCACTAGACTCCATTATGGCTGCTCGTTACTGTTAAGGACAGGTCAGAGTTCTCTTCAGTCCCTGTTGACCTTCCCACCGATGGAAGAGACTTTACCCAGTAGTGGAGTCTAGGTGACCACGGGTCTTCACCCACACCCCCTTGAGGGGGATGCAGGACCACACTCCCAGGAGGGGAATGTGGAACTTCGCTGCCTAGTGCCCTACCAGGTCACTACTGGGATCGTCTCAGCAAGTGGTTGGGAGAACAGAGACACAAATAGTGGAGCAGAAATGGTCCGATGAGATCCGGAAATCCAGGCACACAGAGATCAGCACAATCCGGGGTCACAAGCCAAGGGGTCGGGGCAGGCGGAGATCAAGAGTAGTCGGGGTCACAAGCCAGGGGTCAGGGCAGGCGGCAGACAACGGTAATCCAGAAGACAAGCCAAGGATCAGGGCAGGCGGAGATCAGGAGTAGTCGGGGTCACAAGCCGGGGTCACAACAGGAGATCAGATCAGGATATCAGCAGAAACTGGAACAACGGTTCACCAACAGGTTAGCCAACTGATCAGAACGAGCAGCACTGCAGTCAGGGGCAGTGCTGCTTTTATACTGTTGAATTGGCGCCGAAATTAGCGCTCTGCGCATGCGCAGAGCGCGCGCCCCTGTCTGCGCACGCGCGCGCGCGCACATGGCGGTGCGCGCGCAGGCACGTGCACGCGCATGCGCCTGTGCGCATGCGCACTGCGCGCAGCGCCAAACGCCGTGCAGGCAGAGGGACTACAAGGACCAGAGAGCCCCCGCGCGTGCGCGCTAGAGGACGACCCCGAGATCTCCGAGAAGGACCCTGACGGTGAGTCTGACAATAATGCAGTCATGTGACAGCGTGTCACAGCGCCGGTGCGTAGACGGCGTGAGATTTCCCGTCCCTTCATGTGCAGCGAGCGGATGAAAATGGTTAGCTGTGATATCGCCGCTGCTCCACCGCATGAAACTCGCAGCAGATTACCATCGTCCTGATCATGGAGTCGTCCTTTGATGTGAAAATCCGGCATTAATTAACAGAACGGGACCTTTGATTAGAACATGATTTTTAATGAAAAGAATCTTAGCCCAACATTGCGAGGCAGAGCCGCGTCTTCCCGCGATCCGCAGACCCCAGACCGTAATTATTTCCCTCCGCAACGTGTGGGCCGCCTGCTGGAAATGGCGTTATATCGTATTGTGTATCCATCATGGCCTCCCGATAACTTACCGCCATTAAAAGTGACAGCAAATAAAACAGTCATTATTGATCGCATTAATTCGACGCCTCCTTGCGTGGAATATTAATTGTGTCACAGACGGGCAGCTGACACTAATTACTGAATAAACGAAGGCCTGTCAATTTAAAGGGACATTAGAGAGACATCGTCATCTATTGAAGATTCATTTACAAAATGGAAGACTGTCAACTTAAAGGGATCCTGTTAATGATATGCATTTTCTTTTATAAAATAACGGCATGTCAATTTAAAGGAAGGCCATCATCAATTTGAGTTTTATTGTAAAATTGGCAAATTGTCCACTTAAAGGGGAAAGGTTATTTTTCTGTATTTTTTATTTTTCCATAACCTACCTAACTGGTGGTGATAACGGGGGTGGGAGGAGGTGCACTAGGTACACAAAAATGTCTAAAAGCAGTTTAAAAGGAAAAAAAGGTGGCCTACCTCAAAGAAGTCAATTGACTGATAAAGCGTTTCATAGGCGAGGTTCTGCTTCCTCGGGTCATGATGATGCATTTCGCAGGTGAGCTTCCGCTTCCTCGGGTCATGATGATGCGTTTCATAGGCGAGGTTCTGCTTCCTCGGGTCATGATGATGCATTTCGCAGGTGAGCTTCCGCTTCCTCGGGTCAACAATGAATGTTTTATTTGTCTGCTATTTGCTATCCGCTCATTGTTGACCTGCAGAAGTGGGATCTGTCCCACTCTACTGTATATAGGGCTTCTGGTGTCTGGCCATGGCCAATAACTTATAGTATTGGAAGCGGCATTGTATGTTCGAGAATGAAAATGGCAGCCTCCATATTTCTTTCTCTGCAGGTTCCCTTTTAGACCCCGCTGCACAGGAAATAATTACAAAGTTATTGCTGCGGTCGTCTCACCTGAGGAAATCATCTCAGGCAGGAAATCTCATGACTGCGGCGTTACCCTTTAAGAGACCGCACGTTTCCCCGCCGTAGCGATGTGTGAGATGGGCTGTCACTATCTGGTACATTCTACAAATATTAGGAAGGTGAAATATAGGACAGCTGATCCGCGCTGCCACAACGTATATCATTTCCAATGCGGAATCTGCGATAATGCCGGATAAATATGCAGAATTCGGGAATTAGCTGCCAGTTCAGAAGAGAACTCCAATCACAGAAGAGGCGGAATTGCGAGATACGCCGCTGAAGGGTTTCCGAATGTCTCCATTACAATTTACATATTTTAAGAAGTGCAGATAAGCGATACCTTCATAACCACTTTTTTTGTGTGACTTTTCTCATATCTAGTGAGTTTTCCATTATCCGGGCCAATGCCAAACTATATATTGCTTCATTTAAATCCACACGTTAAAGAAATCCTCCTTAAAGGGATACTGTAGGGGGGGTCGGGGGAAAATGAGCTGAACTTACCCGGGGCTTCTAATGGTCCCCCGCAGACATCCTGTGTTGGCGCAGCCACTCACCGATGCTCCGGCTCCGCCTCCGGTTCACTTCTGGAATTTCTGACTTTAAAGTCAGAAAACCACTGCGCCTGCGTTGCCGTGTCCTCGATCCCGCTGATGTCATCAAGAGCGCACAGCGCAGGCCCAGTATGGTCTGTGTCTGCGCAGTACACTCCTGGTGACATCAGCGGGAGTGAAGACACGGCAACGCAGGCGCAGTGGTTTTCTGACTTTAAAGTCAGAAATTCCAGAAGTGAACCGGAGGCGGGGCCAGAGCATTGGGGAGTGGCTGCGCCAACACAGGAAGTCTTCGGGGGACCATTAGAAGCCCCGGGTAAGTTCAGCTCATTTTCCCCCGACCCCCCTACAGTATCCCTTTAAAGTGATCTCTCTACTAGAAATTCCTCCACATCTTTTTGGCTCTGACTGAGTCAGTCCTTCGGAACCAGCATGCAGTTTAGCAGAGTCAGAACATTTGGTCTACATGCTGGTTCTGGACAAGTTACTCAGTCCGAGGATCAGCATATCTATGAGGTATCTATCATGGACATCAGCATTGGCAGCCTCTGGGTTTCCATGAGAAATCTTATATGGGGAAGGGTCCAAGGACTGAGCCTTGTGGTACAGAGAGGGCAAGCTGATGCTGGTTAAGTTGGCAATGGCAATGTAAAAAGCTTTTATGCTAAGGACTTGTGATCTTGCGTTCCTAAAGAAAAGGGAGGGGTGGAGGACCTAAAACCCTTCGGTATTTTTTATATTCATAATTAATTTAATATATTGTCCTATCACATGCCTATGATGAAGACGGGGCCTGGGGCTTTAGGGGAGGAGGCCGAGAGGGCATTTTTCTGATCTTCACAGTTCTGACAGTATGAATTTCACAACCTGCCCTCCTTATCTTCCGTACTGAAGAGAGATGAAATCTCTCCTCCCCCGCCCATACAGAGACAGATGAAATCTCTCCTCCCCCGCCCATACACAGACAGATGAAATCTCTCCTCCCCCGCCCATACACAGACAGATGAAATCTCTCCTCCCCCGCCCATACACAGACAGATGAAATCTCTCCTCCCCCTCCCATACACAGACAGATGAAATCTCTCCTCCCCCGCCCATACACAGATAGATGAAATCTCTCCTCCCCCGCCCATACACAGACAGATGAAATCTCTCCTCCCCCGCCCATACAGAGACAGATGAAATCTCTCCTCCCCCGCCCATACACAGACAGATGAAATCTCTCCTCCCCCGCCCATACACAGACAGATGAAATCTCTCCTCCCCCGCCCATACACAGACAGATGAAATCTCTCCTCCCCCGCCCATACACAGACAGATGAAATCTCTCCTCCCCCGCCCATACACAGACAGATGAAATCTCTCCTCCCCCGCCCATACACAGACAGATGAAATCTTGCTAGCAGATTAAACCTGCATTCTGTGACTCCATCTTTCCATTCAGGACTGCAGAAATAACCAGTACAGGTCCGCTTTGCATCCGCCCAATAGTGATGAGCGCGTGTTTTGCATAATCGTAATTTCCCATTGTAATTTGCAATTACGATGCAAAATTTCGGGGAAAATAATAATTGGTTTGTAACTGTAATCCGGAACCATAATTTCGAAATTACGAATAAATAATCAATTTTTCCTTTGCATTTTTTAAAATCGATTTTCTCAAAACTGCAAGGTCTTTTTGATTTTTTTTTTTACTTGCTCCCACTGCTCCCTTTTACATAAGTACTGCCAAGTTCCCCTGAATTTAAGACTTCCCCTGAAAATGAGCCCTAGTATAGATTTTGAGTATGCTTGAATTATAAGCCCTCCCCCTAAAATAAGACCTAATGGCTGTCAGACCCGTAGACCCCCTAAAAGAAGCCCTCTAACCGGCAGACCTGCTTCCCCTCACCCACCTGCTTTACCTCCGCAGCTCCCGCTCTTAGCCCCTTCCTGTAGGAAGTCCGGATCCCGCTGTTTATTCCCGGCATAATTCACACTGCAGATTAGCGGTGACGTGTGATAAAGGCAGCTGATGTATTCAGTAAGAGCGCTGCCCTATACAGGAAGTGATCTCTGTGTACTTCCTGTATACTGGACACATTGGTTGCCTTTACCACACGTCATGGCTAATTTGCGGTGTAAATTCTGCCATGAATAAACAGGGGATCTGAATCTTCTGCAGGAGAGGGCCAGGAGCGGGAGCTGCGGAGGTAAAGTGAGCCAGTGGGCGAGGGGAGTAGATCTGCCGCTTAGGGCTTCTCTTAGGGGGATCTACAGGTCTGACCGCCACTAGAGCTTGTTTAGCAGGGAGCAGAGGGGGGATCTGGCTATATACACTAAACATGATGGCTACCCCCACAAAATATAAGACCTCCCCGAAAATAAGCCTTAGCAAATTTTCTGAAGGGTAAATTAATATAAAGGTGCCCATACACTCGTCAGATTGGCAGAAGATAGATAAGAAATCCATCTGATGATCTATCTGATGTGTTTTTAGAACATTTTTTACCAGGATAGAATTCCAATACATTTCAGTTTGAAATCTATTGAAATTCGATCTGATGACATTTTTTTGCCATCAGATTTCCATTAAGGCCAATGCAAACTGATAAGCAATCTCATCAGATCGACCTAAATTTTCCACCCTGCAAGTTCGATGGAAATCCATCGAAATCGATCGAAATCGGCCGTCGATCGGTCGATTGGCCAACCGATTTGCAATCGATCGATCGATCGGGATCGATCGGTCGGCCAGAAAATCGGCTGAGTGTATGGGCTGCTTTAGACAGTGTCTTATTTTGGGGGAAGCAGGGTAATTTTAGTGACAATAGTGTGTAGGAGGGGCTTTGCTATTAACCGATAAAGTCAGCACAAAATTACGCAAAGTTCTGTGTAATGACACAAAATTACGAATGGATTACATGAAATCAACTGAATCTCCAAATCGTAGTTACGTGTGGCCATAATTGCTGGATTTTAGGTGAAATTTGGCGTAATTAGCATATCCCATTCATCACTACCGCAGCTGAGTTATATAACATCTGATGCCGGGAGTAACTCTTTACCATGAATGGGAATATCTTCTTTATGGGTCATCAGAGCGGATTATAGAGTAATTATCAGCGATTCCCAGCCGGCCCCGCACCCGCTCACAGATATTCCGCACTAAACCCCAATTAAACCTCTGTAAATATGTCTTGCAGGATCTGTCGCTTCTCTCTCTCCGGCCTGGGATATAACACACAGAGACGCTTGCCCTGCGGAGTGTCCTTTTAATGTCAGCTGGTTAGAATGTGAGCATAATCCACTTATTTGCACATCAATGAGGAGTCCCTATTAGGCTGGGCCGGCAGCCCCTCTCGCTCCTGCTAATTGAATTCACCAGCAGTGGGTCTCCAACACATACATGTTCCGGGTCTGTGGCTGGGGGATGGGGGAGTTACTTGTGGTCTTACATTGCTGGGGCAGGGCTTAAAGGGTGCCTCTGCTGTAATACTCTGTATAACATACAGTGGGTTGCAAAAGTATTCAGCCCCCTTGAAGTTTTCCACATTTTGTCACATTACTGCCACAAACATGAATCAATTTTGTTGGAATTCCACGTGAAAGACCAATACAAAGTGGTGTACATGTGAGAAGTGGAACGAAAATCATACATCATTCCAAACATTTTTTACAAATAAATAACTGCAAAGTGGGGTGTGCATAATTATTCGGCCCCCTGAGTCAATACTTTGTAGAACCACCTTTTGCTGCAATTACAGCTGCCAGTCTTTTAGGGCAGTGATGGCTAACCTTGGCACTCCAGCTGTGACAAAACTACAAATTCCATCATGCTTCTGCCTCCCTGAGTTATGCTTAGAGCTGTCAGAGTATTGCAATGCCTGTTGGGACTTGTAGTTTCACCACAGCTGGAGTGCCAAGGTTAGCCATCACTGTTTTAGGGTATGTCTCTACCAGCTTTGCACATCTAGAGACTGAAATCCTTGCCCATTCTTCTTTGCAAAACAGCTCCAGCTCAGTCAGATTAGATAGACAGCGTTTGTGAACAGCAGTTTTCAGATCTTGCCACAGATTCTCGATTGGATTTAGATCTGGACTTCGACTTGGTCATTCTAACACATGGATATGTTTTGTTTTAAACCATTCCATTGTTGCCCTGGCTTTATGTTTAGGGTCGTTGTCCTGCTGGAAGGTGAACCTCCTCCCCAGTCTCAAGTCTTTTGCAGTCTCCAAGAGGTTTTCTTCCAAGTTTGCCCTGTATTTGGCTCCATCCATCTTCCCATCAACTCTGACCAGCTTCCCTGTCCCTGCTGAAGAGATGCACCCCCCGAGCATTATGCTGCCACCACCATATTTGACAGTGGGGATGGTGTGTTCAGAGTGATGTGCAGTGTTAGTTTTCCGCCACACATAGCGTTTTGCATTTTGGCCAAAAAGTTCCATTTTGGTCTCATCTGACCAGAGCACCTTATTCCACATGGTTGCTGTGTCCCCCACATGGCTTGTGGCAAACTGCAAACGGGACTTCTTATGCTTTCTGTTAACAATGCCTTTCTTCTTGCCACTCTTCCATAAAGGACAACTTTGTACAGTGCATGACTAATAGTTGTCCTATGGACAGAGTCTCCCACCTGAGCTGTAGATCTCTGCAGCTCGTCCACAGTCACCATGGGCCTCTTGATTGCATTTCTGATCAGCGCTCTCCTTGTTCGGCCTGTGAGTTTAGGTGGACGGCCTTGTCTTGGTAGGTTTACAGTTGTGCCATACTCCTTCCATTGCTTTGGAAATCTTTTTCTGCGTTTTTTTACCAAAACGGACCAGATGTCTGGATCCGTTCCGTCCGGATCCGGTCCATGCATCAGGTTGCAATCCGGATTCGGTCCGTTTGCATCCGGATTTTCATCCGTTACGGATCCGGTTGCTATCTGTTTTATATAGAGATAAGACTATATAAATTACTGGGGTCTGCGAGGTCTGCAGAAGCCCTGGAGTCATTGTTGGAGACAGCCTGACGTGTGGAGACCATCCTTGGATAGAGAGACTGCAGTTTGGACCATGGATCCAGTGTATTTTTACTCATTTTACCTGGGAATTGTCTCCTTTTTAATTTTTACCTACTACTATGTGGGAAGGAAGCGTGCTGGGTGCACCCTCTACTCATGAGAAGGCAAAGGAAGGGAGAGTTCCCAGGTAAAATGAGTAAAAATACACTGGATCCATGGTCCAAACTGCAGTCTCTCTATCCAAGGATGGTCTCCACACGTCAGGCTGTCTCCAACAATGACTCCAGGGCTTCTGCAGACCTCCCAGAGGCTGTATACCTAGCCAAGCACACCACCCCCACCCTCCACAAAACACCCAGACCCCTCTAAACACACCTCCCCCTTCCTCCAATGCTGGGCCCATGTGTCATCATCCAAAATGGCCGCTATCACCATACAAAACGCTATGGAAGTGGGGTAGATAGGCCGGATTTTATAGCCAGTGTGTTGTGTCATTTCACTTTCTCATTGGTTTCTGCTGTGCGGATGGTGTAGTCAGGATCTGGTCCGGGTGCGGCGGCGGGATGAAACGTACGGCAAAAATAGCACAGGTTTGAAAAATCCGGACCGTGGCCCAGAGTCTGGATCCGGTTAGGATCCGGTCAGTGAGGAACGGACGAGTTTGTACGGATCCATAGAGTTACATTGGATCGCCGATGGTCCGTTCCGTTTGTACAGTATACGGTCCGGATCCGGTCCGGAAAATCCTGACGGCGAACGCCAATGTGAACCAGGCCTAAGTGCTCACTATCAGATTTAGGAAAAATGTGATATGAAAAAAAGAAAATAATATTTCTGCTGGTTTCCATCTTTACTGTTTCTCTCAGATGCCAAAAGTGACATCACTTCTGCCCTTTTCTTTTCAATCCAACTCAGTGTTAATTTTCCCTTCCTAATGCCACTGCTCCTCCTACAGCAAGCATCACCTAAACAACAAGCTTATATCACTGGGTGAACTCTTCAAAGGGGAGGGGTGGGGAGATTCAATTACCTTCTGGTCATTGTGTCCTTATCTTATCCAAAATAGGAAGCTTTCATTTATTTGCATGCTGAGATAAGCTTGTTACTGTTGAAAAGAAAAAAGTCCCCATAATTCAGCTGGTACTGTGCACAGTTCCTGCAGTTAGGGAAAGGCACCCAGACCAGTTAAAAAGAGAAAACAATGGTGAACACATAGTGATCTATTTAAAAAAAAAAAGAGGTTACATATATTTTTGGGGTACTAGTTTTTGGGGGGCATTTTTAAATTTTTTGTATGTTATAACCCCCTTTAAATGCAGGTAGGGAGAGATGTATTGGCTGAGCACCTATTTCAGAGCTCATTAGAGTCTTGTAATTAAAGTTCCTATCCGCACGCTCTTCGAATCTTTAAACTTTGTCCATCGCCCTCCGCTGGGTTCCTCGCCTCCTTTGTCCTCCCGTAATGACAATGGCTCAGCTAACTTAAAAAGTGAAGGGATCGATGGGCCTGCGTTGCGGTTCCCGCCTCCTGGCTAAGTATTGATCACCTGGCAACGCTGAGATTTATGTTTTTGGACGGCCATTGTTCATTAGCATCCCTCTGTCGCGGCTCACATGGTCTCCTCCCGTTAATTGTGCAGGAAAATGACAGGGAGAGGTTGGATTAATTGTGCAGGTGGTCGTACGCGGAGTTAATTGAGCTGCGGGCGAGAGGTGGGCGGAGCGTTTCGGCCTCTGTATTGACGCGCAGACGGCGGCGTTCCTGGCTTGTGGTCTGTCGGTGATCTGCATCATACAGAATCCATACATCATACTGCATGAAACAGAACGCCGAGGTTATTAACTTCACATTCACTAATTATAACTGCATATTATAGACATCTCTGTATGTGCAATTCAAGGAATATTTTATTATACATATAAAAACTTCTAACGTCATAGCTGTTCATTGTTGTCCACTTTATCACTGTCTGGCACTCTTGTGACCTCTACACATTTCCCCGCCCTCGCTCCTCCTCCAGCAGTGTAAGGGGGCGGGGCTGACTGCAATGCCTATCACAGCCAACTTCCCTATTGGCCGGCAGTCACAACTCCAAGCACATGTTAATTTTATGCAAATGTATGCATCAAGTAAATGCATGGATGAAGAGTAGCAGCTGCTGCATGTCACTAGCCATCATTATTGAGCAGTTACATGGGGCACTGCAGCTCCCCGAATTGACCGGTGGTCACTAATTGTTCTAGATAAGACTGAACAGGTACAGCAGAGAGTTTCTTTGTGCAGCATTAAGTGACTGTTAGCAGGAGAAAGAATGTCCGCCACTGAAGATCTTTTTGAATGAATTTGATGTTCTAAGATATCCGTGTAATGACACATCCCTGAACAACTGTACTCTGAGCTGGAGGAACTTGTGGTTATAATACAGATGACATTACTTTGGGACAAAAGCAAGTATGATAACTATGTGCAGGGGAAGGGATTCTTATTGCATGTTATGGCAGACATAGGCCTCGATTCATCATTCTCTTTGAGATAACTTTTTCCAGTTTGTTAAATTACCGAATTCGAAGTTTAGCGATTTCTAGTTGTATTCATCAAGGTTTTTCCTCATTCGGTGTGAATTCGATAACTATTCGGTAACCATTCGGTAACGTGTCGATATTTCCATTTTACAGTGGTACTTTAACACAAGGCCATAAGATTCCCATGGAATTGTGGGTAAAAGGCAGTCCTTTGAGCACTACGTAGCAGCATTCTGAATAGGGATTAACACCTGGACCAGGATTCTGGAAGTGGTTGGGACAGTCCCACAATTTGATAGGAGCCTTTTATAAAAAATTATAGTGCAGCTAGCAAATTAGTTACCCCTGACACTGCCTGTGCTCTCTTACAGGATGATTCCAGAGAAATGCAGATGTCCTGTTATAGCAAATAAATCCATTCTCTTGCAGATTGATCTGGTTCTAGACCTTATTCTTGCCCTTCTGCGCCTTTGAATCACTCTCAGCTGCTACATAACCACTTCAAATGGCTTCATCTTCTCTGTCAGCAATGATCTGACAGGAATAACGACAGAGCAGTGAAGGAGATAACTAATCCTAAATGTAACGCTAAACCACGCCCACTTTCTTTTTCATGAATTGCACTTTATTCCGTTTTAGCGAATCGTTACCGAATCGTTACCGAATGTCCGCTAACAGCTGTAGATAACTTTGATGAATCCTGAAATGAAGTTAACAAATTCGGTATTTTACCAAACTGTTGTTAACAAATTTGCTAAGTGTTGATGAATCGAGGCCTATATGTCCACTCCAGAGCCTTAAAGAGGCATTCATCACATACAGAAAGCCTCTGACACCTGTATACAGGAGCAGCAAAAGTTCAGTGGTATGATGTGTTTAGAACAAGTAACTATAGTTCTGCCTACAGGAGGACCAGATTTGTGAAATTCACTGTCCTAGGCCAACTGTAAGTACATCTATTGTAAAAGAGAACAGAGGCGCCAAAATAATAAAATCAGTAAATAAAATATATAAAATTGCTTAGGAGGCAGTGGTGGACTTACCTCCTTCAAGCAGACACAACAAGCTGTGTATTCAAGACAAGGTAAATTTATTGGTACACTCCAGGGGTTAATCGCAACACGTTTCGTAGGCCCAAGCCCGCTTCATCAGGCAATTAATAACAGGAATATGTCCGGGTTACACCTGGCGCCTCAATCTGCCTCCCAACCTGACTCACCACTCCCCTCCTACACCGCTGCACACATTCACTACACCACCCCCACACTGCCCTCCCCACCTGCCGCTTCATGTAAATCCTGCCCCAACCCCCCCCCCCCCCTCCCCAACTCCCACACACACCGCTCCAAACATCCACACAGACACTGTCCTAACTCTAACACCCACCGCTTAATAAACTTATCACTAACCCCCCCCACCCTTCAACCCCCCCACCCCCCCAAACACACACAGCTCCAGAAACCAGAGTGGCAGCATGTTGTGATTTTCGTTGATGCGCTTGTGATCGCATCAAGTTGCCGCAAATGGCAGCAAAGAAACACAAGTGTGGGTAAGAGGCCTCCATGAAGCACAGCCATCTCATAAATAATAAGCCGACCGGTTGATATTTGAAAGGAAACAGTTGCGATCTCCTGCGGCCTGTTGTTGTTGCGCAGTGAAGGGCGGCGATCGCTGACAGAGGCGCTGTCCTGCTGGGCGGCGGTCTACACATGTACGCAGGTGGGCACGGGAACAAACGCGAGAACGCGGCATAACGAATCCACGTGAGACGCCGTCCATCCGAGGCAGAGATGAAACAACTCCCATCGGAGCTGCGATCTCTTTCTACTGCTTGTTTTATGCTTGTTTTATGCCTGCGTCGCTGGGGATTGTTCTACCTTTATATCGTACATAGCATGATGCGCACACATGATGTTTACTGATCCGCATGAATAATATATTCCATGTGTGATTTGCACCCGCCCCAAGCTGGACGCAACGCTGCTAAACAATACATAGAATCAATGCAGAGCAGCAAAACTTTGTCAGGAAATTACTGGAACTCACGTTCGACCCGAGATACACAACTCTGCTCTGTTTTGCTTTGGCAATGCTGCATGTATTTGGTCCTGCCGATAAAGCTTTTTTGGATTTGGATTCACATTTGTCTGTTTCCCTGTGCGTTTTCTACATAGGAAATCTGAGAACCAATGTTAAAAATGAATAAAAAATGTATTTATTTGTACAGGATCTTCTCAATTAGCATCTTGTGATAAAGTTCATTATTTTCTGTAATGTACTGATAAACATTAGACTTTCATATATTTTAGATTCAAATACACACAACTGAAGTAGTTCAAGCCTTTTATTGTTTTAATATTGATGATTTTGGCATACAGCTCATGAAAACCCAAATTTCCTATCTCAAAAAATTAGCATATTTCATCCGACCAATAAAAGAAAAGTGTTTTTAAAACGAAAAAAGTCAACCTTCAAATAATGATGTTCAGTTATGCACTCAATACTTGGTCGGGAATCCTTTTGCAGAAATGACTGCTTTAATGAAAATTTCATTTTTCAGCTATTCTGGGGACACCTACAGACCTGGCTAGCTATATTTGGGACACCTATAGACTTGGCTATATATACTGGGAACACTATACACCTGGCTATCTGTACAGTACAGACTGTACTGGAGACACCTATACACTTGGCTAACTATTCTGGGGACACCTATAGACCTGGCCATCTGTACCAGAGACATCTATAGACCTGGCTAACTACTCTGGGGACATTATACACCTGGCTACCTATTCTGGGGACAACTATACTTATGACTACTTATAATGGGGACACCTATAGACCTGGCTACCTATTCTGGGGACATTATACACCTGGCTACCTATTCTGGGGACATTATACACCTGGCTACCTATTCTGGGGACATTATACACCTGGCTACCTATTCTGGGGACAACTATACTTATGGCTACTTATAATGGGGACACCTATAGACCTGGCTACCTATTCTGGGGACATTATACACCTGGCTACCTATTCTGGGGACATTATAAACCTGGCTACCTATTCTGGGGACATTATACACCTGGCTACCTATTCTGGGGACAACTATACTTATGACTACTTATACTGGGGACACCTATAGACCTGGCTACCTATTCTGGGGACATTATACACCTGGCTACATATACTGGGGACTACGATACTCATGGCTACATATACTGGGGACACCTATAGACCTGGCTACCTATGCTGGGGGTACCTATTTTGGGGTAACTGCTGTCAGATTATCTGTATTTATGGGGAACCGCTGTTAACAGACACTTCTAGCTGTATACCAACCAAGAAATATATAACCAATTGACAAATCAACAATAATTCTACTTAAGTCTGTTGGAATCTACAGAAAGACAAAGAGAGGATCCAGGGGACGTGGGAAAAGACGTTATTCACTGCAGAACCAAAATAACTCTGTGACAAAATCTACAGAGTACACCCAGCAAACAACCCTAATAGCTGACAGCCACACATCTGGAGATTGTTCTGTCTTGGAGTCATCAATCTCAGACCCTAGCTCCCAGGGTAGCCCCATCAAGGCTGTCCTCTGCAATGTCAGATCAATAAACAACAAAACAGCAATCATACATGATCTAATAGAGTCTTCTGATCTGGCCTGCCTGACTGAAACCTGGCTTTCTGAACCTGTTGGCCCCACCCTGGAGGCAGCTGTGCCAACAAACTATTCCGTGATATACTGCAACAGGAAAGAACGCAGGGGAGGAGGGGTTGCACTTTGCATCACACTATCCACTTCTCCCTCTCAATACCAGCCGTCAAACACCAGGTCAAGAATCAAATAAAATATCGCTGCTTAAAAGGGCTAACACCTCAACATATCCGAGATAACCTTAGCTTTGATGAATTGACTGACTCCAGCTTGGACCCTGATACTCTGGTGTTTAAATACAACAAATGTGTGTCCTCCACCTTTGAGACCATTGCTTCTCTGCGCACCAAATATCTTACTCCACACCATCATGCACAGTGGTTTGATAACGCTATAAAAGAGCTGAAAAGACAAGGACGAAAACTTGAGAGACTGTGGCACAAATCTCAGTCCCCAGAAGACAAACATGCCTTAATCCTCCACTTGAAGAGCTACCAAAAGGTAATCACGGGAAAAAAATCATCCTTTCTATCACAAGAGATTGCAAATGCAGTTAACAAACCAGCCCAACTGTTCCGCACAGTGGAAAAACTCTGCAACCCAGCATGTCAAAAACTTAATATCGAGTCTTCAAAGGACCTCTGTGACCAATTTGCCCATTTCTTCACAGACAGTCTCCGCTATAAGGTCCGCCATCCAACTTACAGCATCTGAGCCTAATATAGCGCCGAAGACCATTAGCAGAGACAACGTAACACCTTGGTCAAACTTCAAAGAAATTGATGAAGAAGTCACATCAAGCATCCTCCTTCACGTCCGCCTAACTACCTGTGACCTGGATCCTGGCCCAACACAGTTCATGTTGAACTGCCCCGACCTGTTCGTACCGGTATTCCTCAAAATTGTTAACTGTTCCTTACAATCAGGGATATTTCCTGCTTTACTGAAGGAAGCAATCATCAGGCCTCTCCTCAAAAAACCCTCCCTGGACCCAGATGCAATGACCAGCTACAGACCTGTCTCTAACCTCCCCTTTCTGGGCAAGCTAATTGAAAAAGCTGTATACCTCCAGTTAGAAGCCAGAATCCTACAAAATAACAGTTATGACCCATTCCAGTCTGGCTTCAGGAAACACCACAGCACTGAAACTGCCCTCATCCAAATATGCAACCACCTGCTCATGGCAAGAGACAGAGGAGAGTGCTCGATCCTCATACTGCTAGACCTTTCTGCAGCCTTTGACACAGTTGACCATGACATCTTGATAAACAGGCTACAGGAATACTGCGGCATTGATGGCATAGTACTTCAGTGGTTCCAATCCTTCTTGAGTGGCAGAACCCACAAAGTGTCTATGGGGCCCTTCCTGTTCACCCCTGTAACACTTAAGTATGGGGTGCCCCAGGGCTCAATCCTCTCTCCTCTGCTTTTCACGATTTACATGCTACCATTGGGAAAACTAATCCAAAAACATGGCCTGACATACCACTGCTATGCGGATGACACCCAACTATATCTTTCCTTCAAGCCTGGTGTGACAGACCCAACTCTAACTATAAACGCCTGCTTACGTGAACTGCAGCAATGGATGAATGACAACTGGCTGAAACTAAATGCAGACAAAACTGAAGTCCTTCTGATTGGAGGGCAGAGCATGATAACAAAACAACTTAACTTGCAGTCTTCACCACTGGGAATAGGAGGCACGGATCTACGCAGCTCTGATCATGTGCGTAGCCTGGGAGTTCTAATTGATGGGGATTTAAACTTCAGAACTCAAATCTCTGCTGTGGTGAAATCATCCTATTTTCACCTGAAGAACATTGCAAAAATCAAGCACCTCATACCCCCAGAAGATCTGCCAACCTTAGTCCACGCCTTCATCACATCCCGACTGGACTACTGCAATGCTCTCTACACTGGCCTTCCAAAAAAGGTCTTGTACCGACTACAGCTGATACAGAATACTGCTGCCAGACTGCTAACCAACCAACCCCGTCACTGCCACATAACGCCAGTCCTGCATTCCCTTCACTGGCTACCTATAGAATGGAGAGTCCTATTCAAGATCGGCCTACTGACATTTAAATCCCTGAATAATCTAGGCCCTGGATACATGAAAGATATGTTACAGCTGCGTAGCAATCCCCACATTCTCAGATCCACAGGTTCTAATAATCTAGTCATACCCAGAGTCCACTTGGAAACTTTTGGTCCCAGAGCCTTCTGTCATGCTGCCCCTACGTTTTGGAACTCCTTACCTCAACAGATCAAGACAGCCCCATCCCTGGACGTGTTTAAATCCAGCCTGAAAACCCACCTGTTCAGTTTGGCATTTGCAGAAATATAACTTTTGTTGTGTGAATACTTCATCCTACTAATTACTGAATCTGAGAGAGCCTAAGCGCTTTGAGTCCTATGGGAGAAAAGCGCTATAGAAATGTTATTGTTATTGTATATTGTATAAGTGTATTTTGGGTAACCGCTGTCAGATTATGTATGTTAGGGGAACGGCTGCTGCCAGATTACGCGTATTTTGGGGAACTGCTGCCAGATTGTGTATGTTTGGGGGACCACTGCTGCCAGATTATATGTATTTTGGGTGTTACGTGTATTTTGGGTGTTCCGCTGCCAGGTTTCGCGTATTTTGGGGAACTGGTTCCAGATTATGTGTATGTTGGGGGAACTGCTGCTGCCACATTGTCTATTTTGGGGGAACCACTTCCATATTATCTGTATTTTGGAGGAGGAGGTCTTTTTGGTGAAATGCTGTCAGATTACATCTATTTTTGGAGGATACACTACGGCAGAGCTCAAACTTCCTCGGCAGACCTTTTACATCACTGCTAAGGTCATGTATATTTGGCCCCACCCATGACCACGCCTACTTTATGCTTGACCACGCCCACTTTTGGCACACTCAGTACGATGTCCTCCTTTTCAGGGTGTGATGTCCTCCTTTTTGGGGTTCTGCAAGTGGCCACCCTAGTTATTACGCATGAGAATCAATCACTTTGAACATGAAAACAAAAAAAAAATATTTTTAACGCAAAGAGGCATACAAATTACATTTTTACGGAAAGAATTTTATCGCAAAATGCAAAAAAAACCTGAATTTCACTACAAAAAATTTTTTGCTGAAAAATCGAATGTAACATATTTTTCACAAAAATGAATGCGAAAAGAATAGTAGCATTTTCGCTTCATCACTGGTGTCAACGTTAGAAAAATTGGGCGGAGCCAATAACATCTAAATACGTACCCAAACAAAGCCGTGTCATCCGCTAGTACATAACAATAATATGGTAGGATTAGATTGTGAGCTCCTCTGAGGACAGTCAGTGACATGACTATGTACTCTGTAATGTGCTGCAGAAGATGTCAGTGCTATATAAATACATAATAATACTATGGTAGGACATTAGACTATGACTATGGTAGGATTAGAGTGTGAGCTCCTCTGAGGACAGTCAGTGACATGACTATGTACTCTGTAATGTGCTGCAGAAGATGTCAGTGCTATATAAATACATAATAATACTATGGTAGGACATTACACTATGACTATGGTAGGATTAGGGTGTGAGCTCCTCTGAGGACAGTCAGTGACATGACTATGTACTCTGTACAGTGCTGCAGAAGATGTCAGTGCTATATAAATACATATTAATAATATGGTAGGGCATTACACTATGACTATGGCAGGATTAGAGTGTGAGCTCCTCTGAGGACAGTCAGTGACATGACTATGTACTCTGTAATGTGCTGCAGAAGATGTCAGTGCTATATAAATACATAATAATAATATGGTAGGACATTACACTATGACTATGGTAGGATTAGAGTGTGAGCTCCTCTGAGGACAGTCAGTGACATGACTATGTACTCTGTAATGTGCTGCAGAAGATATCAGTGCTATATAAATGCATAATAATAATATGGTAGGACATTACACTATGACTATGGTAGGATTAGAGTGTGAGCTCCTCTGAGGACAGTCAGTGACATGACTATGTACTCTGTAATGTGCTGCAGAAGATGTCAGTGCTATATAAATACATAATAATAATATGGTAGGACATTAGACTATGACTATGGTAGGATTAGATTGTGAGCTCCTCTGAGGACAGTCAGTGACATGACTATGTACTTTGTATTGTGCTGCAGAAGATGTCAGTGCTATATAAATACATAATAATAATATGGTAGGACATTAGACTATGACTATGGTAGGATTAGAGTGTGAGCTCCCCTGAGGACAGTCAGTAACATGACTATGTACTCTGTAATGTGCTGCAGAAGATGTCAGTGCTATATAAATACATAATAATAATATGGTAGGACATTAGACTATGACTATGGTAGGATTAGAGTGTGAGCTCCTCTGAGGACAGTAAGTGACATGACAATGTACTCTGTAATGTGCTGCAGAGGATGTCAGTGCTATATAAATACATAATAATAATATGGTAGGACATTACAATATGACTATGGTAGGATTAGATTGTGAGCTCCTCTGAGGACAGTAAGTGACATGATAATGTACTCTGTAATGTGCTGCAGAAGATGTCAGTGCTATATAAATACATAATAATAATATGGTAGGACATTAGACTATGACTATGGTAGGATTAGAGTGTGAGCTCCTCTGAGGACAGTCAGGGACATGCCTATGTACTCTGTAATGTGCTGCAGAAGATGTCAGTGCTATATAAATACATAATAATAATATGGCAGGACATTAGATTATGGCTATGGTAGGATTAGATTGTGAGCTCCTCTGAGGACAGTCAGTGACATGACTATGTACTGTGTAATGTGCTGCAGAAGATGTCAGTGCTATATAAATACATAATAATAATATGGCAGGACATTAGATTATGGCTATGGTAGGATTAGATTGCGAGCTCCTCTGAGGACAGTCAGTGACATGACTATGTACTCTGTACAGTGCTGCAGAAGATGTCAGTGCTATATAAATACATAATAATAATATGGTAGGACATTACACTATGACCTATGGTAGGATTAGAGTGTGAGCTCCTCTGAGGACAGTCATGGACATGACTATGTACTCTGTACAGTGCTGCAGAAGATGTCCGTGCTATATAAATACATAATAATAATATGGTAGGACATTACACTATGACCTATGGTACGATTAGAGTGTGAGCTCCTCTGAGGACAGTCAGTGACATGACTATGTACTCTGTAATGTGCTGCAGAAGATGTCAGTGCTATATAAATACATAATACTAATATGTTAGGACATTAGACTACGACTATGGTAGGATTAGATTGTGAGCTCCTCTGAGGACAGTCAGTGACATGACTATGTACTCTCTACAGTGCTGCAGAAGATGTCAGTGTTATATAAATACATAATAATAATATGGTAGGACATTACACTATGACCTATGGTAGGATTAGAGTGTGAGCTCCTCTGAGGATAGTCAGTAACATGACTATGTACTCTGTAATGTGCTGCAGAAGATGTCAGTGCTATATAAATACATAATACTAATATGTTAGGACATTAGACTATGACTATGGTAGGATTAGATTGTGAGCTCCTCTGAGGACAGTCAGTGACATGACTATGTACTCTCTACAGTGCTGCAGAAGATGTCAGTGTTATATAAATACATAATAATAATATGGTAGGACATTACACTATGACTATGGTAGGATTAGATTGTGAGCTCCTCTGAGGACAGTCAGTGACATGACTATGTACTCTGCAAAGTGCTGCAGAAGATGTTGCACTGTATACATGTAAAATGAATAAAAATGACATGGGGCAGTTGTTTGCACACTCGATGGCAGTTATTACGAGTTATCCAGCCTGTGCACATGACGATTCATCTATGAGATACACAGGTGTCCGGTTTAAACTCCTTTGTTTTTGCACTTGATAACTTTGACCTGGATAAATAACATTGTGTTTATTTTTAGCTGATGGCAGTGACAGGGCCTCTTTGTCTATGGGCGGGGCTGTGGGTTCTCTCAGACAGCACCGGCGTCTGCCGCACACAAGCCAGCAGATTTCTTCCATTATTTGTGTGATTAGGAATAGGATAGTGAGGCCAGATTTGCCTTATTCTCATGAAAGGACGAGTAAAACGAATGTACTCTCCGCACACAGAGGCCGCGATTCCTCAAGTAATGAAGGTTTTTATTTTTCGTTATGTGGCGGGTGAGAGAATGGAGTCCTTTCCCCTCCTCGGCCCCGGCGAGCGGCATGAATCAAGCGCCGTCCCTCGCTGTTCCTCGCCAGACTTCTTGGGCCGCAGCCAGCTCTGGATGTCGGCTATGGCGGCCGCTGCATCGCTAATGTCCCGGCTCTGGCTGTGCCGGTTAATTAATCAGGCTACGAGTCCTCCAGCAGCGGCAGGGCAGAGGCAGCGGGAGGAATGATCAGGCTTGTCTCTCGGCTGGGCAGCGACACGAGGACGCTGTGTGTTGTCACCTGCGTAGCCCAATCCGTCACACTTCTCATCAGTCCTCCGAGGGGGCGGCCACCCTACAGGGCCAGCCTTGCCTCTCCAGCTTCACTGGGCTATTTCTGTTTAATTAAATCCTCCGCTTGGTTCAATGTCAGTGTGTGGCATTGCCTTTTACCAGCCTGAGACCAGCGCTGTGTTATCATTTCTAAAACTGGATAATTACAAGGAGTAGGTGGCTAAGCTTGCAGCTTGGGAAGCTGAGGACTCCGGAGAAGTCAAAGGGCCGGAGAATGACCTGGGAGTCCCGTGTAGGTCATAAACATAATTACAGCTTGGCACAGGAGGATAGACAATACGGTGAGCCGGTGGGGGTTAACCGTAAAGAGCGAATGTTAACCGCAGATCACCGATCCGCTGGCCAAGCGACCTTGTCTTCACTGATGAGTAAAGAAGCCTGTTCCCCCTTCAATGTGTAGAACATGAGTTCAGACCTCATGAGAAAACTAAAACAACGATAACCAAAGACGGCCTAATGCTATACTAGACAGTGCTACTTCCAGATACATGTCTACGGGCGTGCAAACAGTGCAACCGCCCTGGCGCTGGACGAGAGCAATGGGGACAGCAGCTGCGGGGGAGAGGGGGAACGCCCTGGCGCTGGGCGGAGCGGTGGGGGTGGCAGCTGCGGGGGAGAGGGGGAACGCCCTGGTGCTGGGCGGAGCGGTGGGGGTGGCAGCTGCGGGGGAGAGGGGGAACGCCCTGGCGCTGGGCGGAGCGGTGGGGGCGGCAGCTGCGGGGGAGAGGGGGAACGCCCTGGCGCTGGGCGGAGCGGTGGGGGTGGCAGCTGCGGGGGAGAGGGGGAACGCCCTGGCGCTGGGCGGAGCAGTGGGGGCAGCAGCTGCGGGGGAGAGGGGGAACGCCCTGGTGCTGGGCGGAGCGGTGGGGACAGCAGCTGCGGGGGAGAGGGGGAATGCCCTGGCGCTGGGCGGAGCGGTGGGGGTGGCAGCTGCGGGGAAGAGGGGACACGCCCTGGCGCTGGGCGGAGCGGTGGGGGCAGCAGCTGCGGGGGAGAGGGGGAACGCCCTGGTGCTGGGCGGAGCGGTGGGGACAGCAGCTGCGGGGGAGAGGGGGAATGCCCTGGCGCTGGGCGGAGCAGTGGGGGCAGCAGCTGCGGGGGAGAGGGGGAACGCCCTGGTGCTGGGCGGAGCGGTGGGGACAGCAGCTGCGGGGGAGAGGGGGAATGCCCTGGCGCTGGGCGGAGCGGTGGGGGTGGCAGCTGCGGGGAAGAGGGGACACGCCCTGGCGCTGGGCGGAGCGGTGGGGGCAGCAGCTGCGGGGGAGAGGGGGAACGCCCTGGCGCTGGACGGAGCGGTGGGGGTGGCAGCTACAGTGGGAGAGGGGGCATAAATCTTCCGGGATCCGCGCACGCAGCCTCTATCTTCCTTCTCTCCCAGGAACACTGATGACATAACCGCATGTCATCACAGGGGGCGCTGTTACCAACGCGAGGGACGCCAGGGGTAGGAAGACGATAGAGGTTGCGGGGGATTGCAAAAAGGTAAGTTGCGCTCCTCTGCTGCATATGGGGGGCACCTACCTATCTAACCTATAATGAAGGCACCTACCTAGCTAACCTATACTGGAGCACCTACCTATCTAACCTACAGGTCCTGCTCAAAAAATTTGCATATTGTGATAAAGTTCATTATTTTCTGTAATGTACTGATAAACATTAGACTTTCATATATTTTAGATTCAAATACACACAACTGAAGTAGTTCAAGCCTTTTATTTATTAACCTAATCATCTGAATCAACTAATTAACTCTAAACACCTGCAAAATATTCCTGAGGCTTTTAAAAACTCCCAGCCTGGTTCATTACTCAAAACCGCAATCATGGGTAAGAGTGCCGACCTGACTGCTGTCCAGAAGGCCATCATTGACACCCTCAAGCAAGAGGGTAAGACACAGAAAGAAATTTCTGAATGAATAGGCTGTTCCCAGAGTGCTGTAACAAGGCACCTCAGTGGGAAGTCTGTGGGAAGGAAAAAGTGTGGCAGAAAACGCTGCACAACGAGAAGAGGTGACCGGACCCTGAGGAAGATTGTGGAGGAGGACCGATTCCAGACCTTGGGGGACCTGCGGAAGCAGTGGACTGAGTCTGGAGTAGAAACATCCAGAGCCACCGTGTACAGGCGTGTGCAGGAAATGGGCTACAGGTGCCGCACTCCCCAGGTCAAGCCACGTTTGAACCAGAAACAGCGGCAGAAGCGCCTGACCTGGGCTACAGAGAAGCAGAATTTCCAGTACCCCAAAAGGCAAAAGGACTGCGCTCCACACCACTTAATCAATAACAATATATATAGCACAGATGTCACCAATATAGATAGGGGATCCGGAGACTTCACCCGAGCACACACAGTGTCCAATACCGATCCAATCCACAAAACGAGCTGCGATCACAATCCTGGCTTCCCCATATGGGTATAGGATTTCCCTGTAAGAAATGTATATATAGTGCAATATTGCTTAGTTTGAGCCACCCTGTGATTCACTCCAACAAGCTGTGCAAAGAGAGGCCTCCACCCAAAACGCAAAGGAAACCGGGGGGGGGGGGGGGATTTTATACACCCCCTTAGTGAGTCTCACTCACCAGATCCCTTCCTTAATGTTAAGCACATCAGCCCCGCAGCCTGGGCAGCACCACTCTAAAGACCTTCAAATATAAGAGCATAAAAAACCTTTTATATTTATTGCTAAAAAACTGCATAAAGATCTGCGTACCAGATACAAATTCACAAGCGCTTATCTGTAGGGCTTATCTGTAGGTCCCAGCACCGCCACGGTCGGATCCCGCTGCACGCCACAGGTCCCCGCTTGGACTACTTCCTCCTTCCGTCCCTCGTGACTCCTAGGCTCCCAGGCCACACAACGTACAATTTTTTTAAATATCTGTTCAATTTAACCACTTGCCGACCAGGGGGATTTTACACTGATCGGTGCTGCGTGGGCTCTACAGCCCGCAGCACCGATCAGGAGTGCAGCAGGGCGATCAGACTACCCCCCTTTTTTCCCCACTAGGGGGATGTCCTGCTGGGGGGGTCTGATCGCCACCGGCTGCAGTTGCTTAGCGGGGGGGGGGCTCTTCAAAGCCCCTCCTCCGCAGCGCTTTCAGCCCTCTCGCCAGCTCCCTCCCTCTCCCTTCCCCTGTGTGCTGCGCAGGACGGATTTCCGTCCTGCGCATTGAAGGATAGGCTTCAGCCTATCATATCCCGGCGATCCCCGGCCAATCAGAGGCCGGGGATCGCCGATCTGCCTTACGGCGCTGCTGCGCAGCAGCGCCGTATGATGTAAACAGCGGGGATTTCTTCCCCGCCTGTTTACATTTTGCCGGCGAGCCGCCATCGGCGGCTCTCCGGCTGTTCACGGAGACACCCTCCGTGAACTGACATGGAAAGGCCGCTCGATCGAGCGGTCGTTTCCATGGTAACCCGCAGACGACCAGTTTACGCCAATCGGCGTTAGCTGGTCGTCAAGAGGTTAAGAATTGCAATACATTTTTCTGACTGTAACATTTCAAAAATCTGACCAATGTACCACACACACACGTATGTTCAATGTTTCCCCAATTATGATAATAATGATTGGAAACTCTAACAAAATTGCTAGGGTGTGTATACTAATAAATTGACAATCTAACACACACCATACAATTTTTAGAAAGGTAGAAGAAAAATATCTGGCATTCCGGATCAATGAAAATCAAAGAAAACGAGAAATCCGATCGGATTTATCAGTCGAATGAAAAAAAAAGTTTTCGATTTTTTTTTTTGGGAGATCCGATCTTTCTTATCAAATTGCCGTAAAATTGGATCATTTTATTGTATCGTGTGTTAAGCCTTAAGCCTCATCTACACGGTACAATTTTCAGTCAGATAGACGATTTATTAGATAGATCCAATAAGAAATTGCATCGTGTGTAGACGTCCAAATTGTTTCAGATCAATTCTGTGTTAGATTTTGCTTTGATCAGTACCCAAAATCTATTGCAAAATTTAATGCAATCTGATTCGACCTGTTGGAAATGATCTAATGCTGGGAATACACGGTTTGTTTCTGCCGTGCGTTTCTGCCATGCGTTTCTGCCATGCGTTTCTGCCATGCGTTTCTGCCATGCCTTTCTGCTCTCAATCGTTTTTGCCGCTCGATTTCAGCTCTAGATTCTTATCTTCCTTTTGTTTTTCTTATCTTTTTCCATTCACTTCTATCAGAAATCGAGCGGCAAAAGAATCAAAAGGGAGATCGGACATGTCGGAAATGATCTATCGAACCATCTAATCAGCCTTAAAACAAACTGTGTATTCTCAGCATAAGATCCTTCTAATAGATCCGATTTGACACAAAATTGTACCGTGTAGATGAGGCTAAGATCCAAACTGCTTTTCATAAGACCAGCCAATGCTTTTTAGTCTTGAAGTGTTATGGAGGAAGCTGGTATTCAGAATACTCCAGGCTTATCTGAAGGCCTGAGCGAGAAGACTTGAGAGTAGACCTCCAGCTCCGCTCACATTGTGCTGGTTAGAGATGCAGATACTTGACGTATCTTTACCATACATTGTATTTGCGCTGCCGTTCCTCCATTGTCTTCCTGACATAAACATGGCCTTGCTTTTTCTCCAGAGTATCTCTCTGCGTTCCTCTGCCTTACCTTTCATTCCATCTCAAGCACAAGCCACCATTATCAGAGAAATGTACAGAGTCCTCCTGAGTGATTTCTCTGTAAACAGCGATACTAATATCAGTAATACCCAACCCTACTGCAATTTATAAACCAGCAGATTCATCTACAGAAAACTATGTACCACAATGATAGACCACGATAGCTTTACAGCAGAACGAAACCCAACACATTGCTCAGAATTCAACCCACCATCCTCAGAACCTACACCCAACCTATTGATCAGAATTCAACTCTCCATCCTCAGATCCTACACCCAACGCAATGCTCAGAATTCAACCCTGGATTCTCAGAACCTACACCCAACGCATTGCTCAGAATTCAACCCTGGATTCTCAGAACCTACACCCAACCTATTGATCAGAATTCAACCGTCCATCCTATGGTCATCACCACTGTCTTATGGTCACCTCCTATTGTCTTTTAATCACCCCTACGGTCTAATGGTCACCCCTATTGTCTGATGGTCACAGCATTGTCTGATGGTCACCCCTATTGTCTGATAGTCACCCCCATTGTCTGATGGCCACCCCTATTGCCTGATGGTCACTCCCATTGTCTGATGGTCACAGCATTGTCTAATGGTCACCCCCATTGTCTGATGGTCACCCCTATTGTCTGATGGTCACCCTTATTGTCTAATGGTCACCCTTATTGTCTAATGGTCACCTCTATTGTCTGATGGTCACCCCCATTGCCTGATGTTCACCCTTATTGCCTGATGGTCACCCCTACAGTCTGGTGGTCCCCCTTATTGTCTGATAGTCACCCCCATTGTCTGATGGCCACCCCTATTGCCTGATGGTCACCCCTATTGTCTGATGGTCACCCCTACAGTCTGGTGGTCCCTCCTATTGTCTGATGATCACCCCCATTGTTTGATGGTCACCCCCTACTGTCGTATGGTCACCCCTATTGTCTTATGGTCACCCCTATTGTCTTATAGTCACCCCCTTTGTCTGATGGTCACCCCCATTGTCTGATGGTCACCCCTGTTGTCTTACAGTCACCCCCTTTGTCTGATGGTCACCTCTATTGTCTGATGGTCACCCCCATTGTCTGATGGTCACCCCTGTTGTCTTACAGTCACCCCCTTTGTCTGATGGTCACCTCTACTGTCTGATGGTCACCCCATTGTCTGATGGTCACCCCTATTGCCTGATGGTCACTCCTATTGTCTGATGGTCACCCCCATTGTCTGATGGTCACCCCCATTGTCTGATGGTCACCTGTCTCTTCCATGTAACACATCTGCTCTTGACAACATGAATACACTTACGGCGTAATCTTTTCAGGGACATCTTCCCTTCCTCCGAGGTTGCAGCCAGCCGTAGAGCGTATAAGCGAGAGACCCGCCGCTCCCCTCTGAGGCCGCATTACAGCAGGAACAGAGCGTCTACCACTTTATAATTCAATGAGAATTTTTTCCTCTCCTTTTTCATCTCACTTAATCAGTTTTGGAGGTTTGGAGAAGCCGGGCCAGTCTGCAGAACATCGTCTCCACCAAAGGGAGCGGCGCTCATCTCCTGCAGAGGCTCCATAACTAAACACAAAACGGGTTTATCCGGCAAGCTGCTTGTGGAGGAGATGCAATTGCCGGAATCTCCCGAGTGGAGGATAGGCCAAATCAATCTAGCGTGGAGGGGTCACAATTCCATCCCCCGACGCCACTCTAATGATATATAACTCTAAGTGGATTCATATGCATTGCTTGCTAATTATATCAAGCATTCCAGCAACAGCTGTCAGCCGGCTCGTTTCCACGACGCGCTTCCATCCTGGGCGGGAGGTGGCAAATAATGGAATCATGCTCTTAAAGGGCAATTCAAGAGAAATCCAATATTGCAAGACAGACAGAGCAAATAATAACATTCACGGGTTCAGGCTGGTGTATTTCATGCATATTATATGGAATATATCATCTCAGCACACGGTGGTTTCTGCATTGCCCATACACCATTGCTGCATTATTCATTGTTTTATGAACTGCATGGTTAGCTATGCAAAACTGACTTCCTGCGCTCTGTCCCATGCAGCTTGCTTAAACTGTATAGGTGTCTGTTAACCAAACAAGCTCCTCCCTCTATCCCATCATCACCATGACTGGAGGAAGCTAGGGAGGAGCTGGGAGGTAGCAGCCAGTCTTGTGAACACAGAGCTGACCCCGCCCCAGGAGGAAGCAGAGGAAGGAGGTGGGTGGAGTCAGCTGATGGCTCTGTGCTGGGGAAGAAACTTGCACTCTTCTGGTAGGTCGATACTTTGGGCCAGATGCAATTCACTTTTTCTCCTGAGTTTTTTCCTGGGTGATATTTGCACAACTTAAAAATTAAAAAAAATGTAATTTGATTAAAATTAAAAATGCCTTTTACACCACCGGCAAGCAAATACTCAAAATAAACAACACCGTGACAACTTGTCACTCATTCTGCTGATAGTTAGAGCTTCAAATCACCTGGCTTGGTTTTGTGGATTTGTATTGTATTGTTAATAGTATAGTATAGCGATCCGCCCGGCGGATCGCTCGGAAACAGCCTTATCAGTCCAGCGACAGACTGTACACACGCTGTACTGTCTGCTGGAAACACGCCCAGCGGGAGGTGACGACGGACCCGTCGTTGCCTTTCATCAGGCATGTGGATGCTGGGCATACACGGTAAGTTTGTTTCTTATCAATCGAGCTGCTGATGGCTTGATTGATAATATCCGACAGGTCTGATGACCCGCCGGATCGATTCCCCGCTCGATACCCGTCGGCGGGGAATCAAAAACAAGGAGCGCCTGTGGGGACGACCGGGGATCGATCCAGGCGCCGGCGAGGACGAGCGAGGATGCCCCGGGATTGAGCCAGCGGTTCGATCCGTCGCATAAAACTTACTGTGTATGCCTAGCATAATGCTGGGAATAGACGGTTCGTTTTCTAGCAGATTAGATGGTTGGATAGATAATTTCCGACAGGCACCGATCTCCCTTTCCATTCTCTGTCTGCTCGTTTTCTGATAGAAGTGAATGGAAAAAGATAAGAAAAAGAAGTGGAAGATAAGATAATCGCCTGCAGAATCGAGTGACAAAAGCGATCGACAGGAGAAAACGCACGGCAGAAACGTATCCGTGTATTCCCAGCACAACATAACATTGTATGGTGTGTATCTAGCATAATGCTGGGAATACACGTTACGTTTTGTTGCGGTGAATCCTCCATGTGATCTATTCACTTCTCTGCTCAATTCTCTGCTCAATTCTCTTATCTTCTGCTCGTTTTTCTTGTATTTTTTCCATTCATTTCTATGAGAAATCAAGCGGAACAGAATCAAATGAAGAATCGGACATGACGGAATTTTGTGGAATTTTATCTATGGAAGGCATCTATCGGAACGATTCTGCCGCAAAAATGAAACGTGTGTTCCCAGCATTGGAGTCAGAGGATCCGCAGGGCTGCCAGGTAACTGGTATTGCTTAAAGTGAACCTCCGGACTAAAAATCTACTCAGCAGCACTGAAAAGGCCTGGTGTTTCTTTAACAGTTTCACAACATCAGAACTTTGTTTCTCTTACAAGCCTCATTTTTAGCTGCACAGAAGAAAACTGCCCGGGCTTTTTTCCCCTGATGCTGTGCAAAGCATGATGGGATTTCTGATGTTGTTCTCGTTCTGCTGTTTTGGTGCAATTTTTTTTTTTTTTACATTTTGAATTTGACATTTGAAGCCTAGCGCATGCAGCTGGGAGGGGTTATCAGGACACAGGACTGCTGGAACTGTGTCTCCTGCTCCCTGTCACCTCCTTTCAACCAAAAAGATGGCTGCCCCCATGACAAAGATGGCTGCCCCCATGACAAAGATGGCAGCCCCCATGAATCACAAACATTTGCCTGTTACCTCTCTATTCTAATTCACATAACTAATGTAACTTGATGACAGTATTTTTGTTTAGGCTGAAGTTCCTCTTTAACAGGAAATAAATATGGCAGCCTCTAGATCCCTCTCAGTATCGGCTCCCTGTAACACTCCTACATTGGCCACACACCTATCCCAGGATGCTCGGATGTGATTGGTCGCCTGATACTCGTCAGATAATCATGAATTAGACATCATCACATCAGCAAATGTTCTCATGGATAAAAAGCTATCCTAGTGCTATGAAGGCCTGGAAGACGTTTGTGCCGCCGTCACACTTATTATTGTACATTATCCGGCCCTTTTGTCAAACAGCCGAAGAGCGTCTGCTTTCCGTGCAACCAAATTTATCAAAGTGCCGTCCCAGATTTTCCTGCTAAAGATTGGCCCCTTGTTCTCTGACTCGCCGGTTTCGTGCTACAATGTTATGCAAATGTCTGGGCATTCTTATTGTGGGCCCTCAATTACTTCCCACACTTCTGTCTCTCCTTATTTCTCTTCTTAGCTATACCCCCCCCCCCCCCCCATACTGCGCAGCACTAATGAGAGGCCAGACCTCCCCCCCCCCAATGCAACACAGTGGTAATAAGAGGCCGGGGTGTCAACGCTTCCATGTCTGTTTCATGGAGAATTGTCAATTCATTCCTTTGCGGGTAAAGTAAGGTTTTTATCCCGCCACAAACACATCCACTTTGTGAGAGGAACTAATAGAAGGAGATGATTTAAGAAAGTTTGCAGAGAATGTTATTAGATGGAAGATGATAAGATCTGAGAATAAGAAAGTTCTAATTTCATGTTTATCATTTATTTATCACAACCTGCTGTCAGTGTCTGTCTAACAATGGGCTCGATTCACAAAGCGGTGCTAACCCAGTTAGCACGCCTAAAAGACTTTAGGCGTGATAACCATTGCACCACACTGGTGAAAAGCCAGTTTAGGCGTGATAAGTTTAGGCATGATAAGTTTAGGCATGATAAGTTTAGATAAGTTTAGATCGCACGCAAAGTCCCGCACGCAAAGCAGCGCCATTAAAGGGACTCCGAGCTCACCCAAAAAAAGAAAGTTGTACTCACCAGGGGCTTTCTCCAGCCCAGTGCTGGTCGGGAGGTCCCACGCCGGCGTCCTGGCTCCTCTCCTTCTCCCCGCTCCGGAATGGCTGACAGGCTGCAGCCCGGGCGACACTCTCCCGAGTGTCGGGCTGCTCCTTCCGCGTATGACGCGGCTGACGTCACACGCCGGCCGCCTCGCGTCATCACGGCGGCCGGCGTGAAAGTACTGCGCATGCGCGCTTTAATCGCGCATGCGCAGTACTTTCACGCCGGCCGCCGTGATGACGCGAGGTGGCCGGCGTGTGACGTAATCCACGTCATACGCGGAAGGAGCACCCCGACACTCGGGAGAGTGTCACCCGGGCTGCAGCCTGTCAGCCATTCAGGAGCGGGGAGAAGGAGAGGAGCCAGGACGCCGGCATGGGACCTCCCGACCAGCACTGGGCTGGAGAAAGCCCCTGGTGAGTACAACTTTCCTTTTTTTGGGTGAGTTCGTGTTATGATCATGTCTGCAGCGTTTACTGCTGGCTGCAGTGGTATTGTAACCCAAGCAGTTCTGATGTCATTACATGCATTTTCTTGCATAGTTTGGTTTCCACTTAAACTAGTTGCTGATTCCATCTGCAGTCGCTCTGAAGTTAATGACAGTTTAATATGCTTTTGTGTAAACAAACATTGTCTGCTGCAATGGAGGGGCAATCCCTTTCCTGCAGGCTGCATATCATTGTCTGCCTTTTCCTGCTGTCAGCCTGTGATTAATTACCTTTCACTTGTGTGGGAATCTGCAGGTCTGCTCCCATTGGATGACCTCAGTATAAAGAACTGCTTCCTGCAATGCTTGATGGGCTACCATAGTCTCAGATTCTGTCTGTTACTCTGCTCGTGCCCCACCTCGTTCCTAGTCCGTGTGGACTGCGCTGACTCCTGCGAAGGGGTCAGCGAGTTCTCCTAGTTCTGCTCTTGTTCTAGAAGTTGTTACTCTGCTTGTCTTGTGTCATATATTGGTTCATCGCCAATAAATATGCATACTTGCACATTTTGTTATTTTCCTTGTATTCGTGTTACGTTGATACATCAGTGTCGCTGATATATACGTACACGAACTGTTTATTTCCTGTGTTCAGTTAGTCAGCCTTCCAGCACGTTTTGGTAGTTTGCGCGTATCGTGAGCACCCGTGCTGAGCTAGTATCCTGCTCCTGGTCCTGTTTGTGGATTGCGTTCATCTCTGCGAGGAGATAGCGAATCCTTCTGAGTCCTGTTCCCTGTATTGCTCCAGTGCTAGTCAGTGTTCCTGCTTATGTCATATATCGGTTCATTGCCGATATATACATATGTTAGTCAGACGTTACAAATAGTTTCATTGATAGCTGTAATTGTAATACGCTAGGAAAACATACTTATTGTATATTTCTCTGTGTTACGTTCATCTATCTTGATCCTGCTATTTCCTGACTATCTTGTCCTGTCTTTGTGAGTCACGCCATCGCTGCAAACGCATTGGCTGCCTCATTCCAGTCTGTCTTATTGTGGACGCTTGCTGTCGCTAAGTAGTGGCTAGTTTAGCAAGCGTTCATTCTGTCTACCTGCCCTGATCTCCTCAGTCCTGGTTTATGCACTCAGCGCTACTTTGCGCTGAGACGTTATTACGAAAGTGTTGTTTGTGGCTGTTCGGATCTGCACCGGCTCTGTGCACCACAATCTCCTATTGGAGTCAGTCCTCTCCTCCACTAAACTGGGGATATCCTGATTCCTTGTGCTGGTGTGTGTACCTCCTTCACGTCAGCTTATGTGTTGTATGCTGACTGTGGAGAATACACCTCCAAGCTTAACAGTTCGGAGTCCCTTTAAACTCTATGCGAAGTGCACCAGACTTTGCTAGCGCAAAACTTTTGATCAGCTGTGCACTGCGGTGCTAACCCAGTTGGTGCTTAAACTTATCACGCCTAAACTTATCATGCCTAAACTGAGTTTAGGCGTGGTAAAGGGCTTTTCACCAGCGTGCTAACTGTTAGCACCGCTTTGTGAATCAGGCCCATTGTATCTTTATTTAGCACTGACATCTTCTGCAGCACATTACAGAGCACATAGTCATGTCACTGACTGTCCTCAGAGGAGCTCACAGTCTAATCCTCCCATAGTCATAGTCTAATGTCCTACCATATTATTATTATGTATTTATATAGCACTGGCATCTCCTGCAGCACATTACAGAGTACATAGTCATGTCACTGACTGTCCTCAGAGGAGCTCACAGTCTAATCCTACCATAGTCATAGTCTAATGTCCTACCATATTATTATGTATTTATATAGCACTGACATCTTCTGCAGCACATTACAGAGTACATAGTCATGTCACTGACTGTCCTCAGAGGAGCTCACACTCTAATCCTACCATAGTCATAGTCTAATGTCCTACCATATTATTATTATGTATTTATATAGCACTGACATCTTCTGCAGCACATTACAGAGTACATAGTCATGTCACTGACTGTCCTCAGAGGAGCTCACAATCAAATCCTACCTTGTTTGCTCACATGACTCTCCCCCCCCCCCCCCCCCGCTCTCTCCCCCTCCCTCGCTCCCCCTCCCTCTCCCCCCCTCCGCCCATCTGTGTAGAGTGGGTTTAGCTGCTTGTATTAGGGAGGTGTACACGTATAATAATGCTATAAACAGCTTTAATTTCATAGGGAAATCCGGCAGCAGGCGGAGGGGAGGAATCCTAATCATATTGCTAATTCTTGAGATGTATGTTGTTAAATTCATCTTCAGCCACAGATAGGATTACCCTCTTCACATTAATGTGAGCTGAATCTTCCTCCGCCACTAACTGCAATGATGCAAATTAATTCCTGGGATGTCAGAGAGACAGAGGGGCCCATGGCAGCTGCCTACGTCTCTCATCCATAGCAACTATCGCTCTGCATTGAAGAAAACCTGTCACGTATACTACCCCAGGGAATGCGCCATGTCTGTAGTCTAACCTGACTGCCAGAACCTCACGTTTGGTAACTTCCTGTGTCCAAACCACGCCCTAACACCTCTGCACCGCGCCCACTACTCAAAGACATGCCCTTTGTGTTGATTACCAATCAGGGAATAAGAATGAATGTGATGATGCCACAGAATCAGCTCTGCTCACAGAGCCTGCTGTTAACTTTGCTTTCCTAACAGTGTCGCTGCAAATAAACACCCCTCTATTGAGGCTGCTTACACACTAAGACGTTACAGGCGCACGTTAGTACGCCTGTAACGCTCCCCCAACGCACAGCAATGTAACACAAGTGGGCTGTTCACACAGCCCACGTTGCGTTACATGTAACGCTGCACGTTCTGTGCAAAGTGCAGCATGCTACGGCGTTGGAGCGGCTATAGCCGCGTTAGACTGTTTGCACATGCTCAGTGGGGGGTGGAGAGGAGGCGGGGAGATGCAGCTACAGTAGCCGCGCACATGGCTACTTAATATTCACTGCACTGGCGGCAGCTGATTGGCCGGCGGGACCACGTGATGCGGAGTGTCTCGCTCCGCATCACGTGGTCCCTCCGGCCAATCAGCGCCACTCTGGGAGACCTTATACGGATAGAGCCGCCTAACGCGGCTCACTTTACCATCCTCTCCTGCACCACCATGCGTTGCGTTAGGGGCACGTTATGCGACCTTAACGTAGCACCTAACGCAACGTCTTGGTGTGCAAGTAGCCTTAATGAGACGGCTTTTTTGTTTTGGTTTTTTTCTACTTGTTGTTTTAGACCTTTTTGTGGTGAGATAGTTGTGGGTAACTATGTGCTTATTATCTTGCTCGCCGTCTTTGCCAGGCCGCTGTCAAAAGGTCTGGGGGAGGCGGGACTGTGTGAGACAACCAATGCTTATGGTACTGGGAGTGTATGGGGGCGGAGCAATGTCTGTTCCCTCAGACAGACATCTCCTGGAGCAGAATTGTCCTAAAATGCCAAATAATGCAGTACAGCTCCAAATGATCACAATTTTATATTATCTCACCAAAGAGCTTCTACAAAAACAGAAATAAAGTCTATCACTTAAAGGACTCCTGAAGTGAGAGGGATATGGAGGCTGCCATATTTATTTCCTAGTAAACAATACGAGTTGCCTGGCAGCCCTGCTGGTCTCTTGGCCTGCAGTAGTGTCTGAATCACACCAGACACAAGCATGCAGCTAATCTTCTCAGATTTGTCATAGACTAGACGTCTGATCTGCTGCATGCTTGTTCAGGGGCTGTGGCTAGGAGTATTAGAGGCAGAGGCTCAGCAGGACAGCCAGGGAATCTGCATTATTTGAAAAGGAAATAAATATGGCAGCCTCCATGTCCCTCTCACTTCAGGTTGGCGGCAGATCTCCCGGGTGTTCCAGGCCGTACGGGAATTGGGGTTGTCTGGCAGAGGGATCTCTGTATGTATAGAGAGGAGAAGTGATGATCGCAATGTGATTTACGATTACACGTAATTACGATTTTGAAGTTGAATTGAATTTGTGAAATTTTCTATTTAGTTACAGTAAATTATTTTTCACATAAGTTGCGAAGGACTGTGCCAACCAGAATGTTTAGGGGGAATAGTGGGATGAAGTAACAACAACAAAAAAATTCAAAAAGACCTTGTGATTTTTGAGAAAAACAATTTTAAAATATTATTAAATGTTTTTGAAAATCAGCAAAATGTCAATTAAGAACAATGTAGGGCTTTTTTCATTGTTATGTATTTTATTTAACTCTTTTTGGAGATGGGTAAGGGGAACATTATTGTCCCTATGCAAATTTGGACAGAGGCGCCAGGCAGGTTAAAATGATCTAAAAACAACTAAAAAGGAGGAGTACAGGTGGACTTACCTCCTGAAATGATGGACAATCAAGATTGTTCTAATCGCAAATAACAATTTATCTGTCTAGACAGAGGCGCATTGCCACTATTGGACCTTTTTGAGCTAGCACTCCTTGCCTGATGAAGCGGGTTATACCTGTGAAACGCGTTGCGGAGTGCCAAAATAAATTGTTATTTGCGATTTGAACAATCTCGATTGTCCATCATTTCAGGAGGTAAGTCCACCTGTACTCCTCCTTTTTAGTTGTTTTTAGATCATTTTAACCTGCCTGGCGCCTCTGTCCAAATTTGCACAGTATATAGTCCACCTTGGGTGGAGGGGACTGTCCCCTTCTTTCTATCTACAGAGAGCGACTTCTTAAACCTGAGTGGGGTCAGGTTCTAATACTCCCCACCTGCATTTCAAGTGGTTGCCTATGTGGTAACCCGTGTTTGTGAGTATATCCACATCTGTTAATTATTTCGCCAACAATTGTTAGACTTGCTGCACTATATTGGGCTCTCGGTTTTTCTTTTTGTTTCAAGTGCATTATTGTCCCTATACACATTTTAATCAGTGGAGTAGGTATCTGGGGCTCCCCTTGTTAAATGTTATAATGAAATCACCCCCCCTCCCCCCGTACATTCTCTTAAAATATGTATTCAGAACTCAGTATAGTAGAATGTACACAACAAAAAATTGTCAGGGTTTTTTTTTTGTTTGTTTTACTTTTTCTCAGAGAACCAAATTTCATTTTTTTAATGTTTTTTTTTTTTACGTTAACAATTAATTGTGAAATTACAAAATATAATTTCCATTACATACAAAATTAATTGCAAATTTGCTGCAAATTTTGCATTACAATTTTGCAAATTTTGATACAAAATTATAATTGGGAAATTCAGTTCAGCACAGAGAGGAGAGACCCGTGATGGGATATCGGAGGCATCTGGGCGCTCCCCCAGGTCATACCTGCAGTTAGTTTTTATAAACTTTGATCTAATATAAAGATTCATCTGAACAGTCTCTCTTCTCCTGACTGTCACGCTGCTGAAGTTACCCCATAATAGCGGCAATCTGCTATGAAGTGTCTCCTCCACATCCAGTTAGTGTCACGATTATCACATTTTTGGAAGAAGAATTTATGTTAAATATCCGCTTCTTGTTTTTGAGGTTTTCTTGCGCACGTAAAACATCCTCATCTACATTCCACCTCTGTCGGCCGCCCGCCTCTCCACCCGCAGACCCTGGCATGGAGGCCGCAGATTTATGGAGGTGACATGTACAGCCGTGCCGGAGGCTGGCGTCTGCATGTGCCCACCGCTCCCGCTCTGCAGACGCCATCCAGAGACCATCCCGGCACAAGCCAATTACACACTCAGCATGCTTCTGGACTGAGGGGTCTCTGCATGGGAACCGCTCTCCAAGTTCAGCAAACTCCCAACCCCGCAGTAATGGATGTGGCAGGTGTGTAGCCTGGGAGGTCTGCCAGCTTCAAGAATACGAGTAGCAGAAATGGAGCAAGATAGTCTATTTCCTGGTGGTCAATAATGCAGTTCCTGTGCAGCGTATAGACCAGACAAGGAAGGACAGCACAGAGCAATGATCAGACCTGATCTACAAGCCATGTGAGTAAAGCTGTCACACAGGGATGCAGAGATATCAGAGCTGGTGTACAGTATACAGTATAGACAGGAACAGCCAGGACAGCACAGAGCAATGATCAGATCTGATCTACAAGTCTTGTGAGTAAAGCTGTCACACAGGGATGCAGAGATATCACAGCTGGTGTACAGTGTATACAGTATAGACAGGAACAGGAAGGACAGCACAGAGCAATGATCACACCTGATCCACAAGCCATGTGAGTAAAGCTGTCACACAGGGATGCAGAGATATCACAGCTGGTGTACAGTGTATACAGTATAGACAGGAACAGGAGGGACAGCACAGAGCAATGATCAGATCTGATCTACAAGTCATGTGAGTAAAGCTGTCACAAAGGGATGCAGAGATATCACAGCTGGTGTACAGTGTATACAGTATAGACAGGAACAGGAAGGACAGCACAGAGCAAAGATCAGACCTGATCTACAAGTCATGTGAGTAAAGCTGTCACACAGGGATGCAGAGATATCAGAGCTGGTGTACAGTGTATACAGAATAGACAGGAACAGGAAGGACAGCACAGAGCAATGATCACACCTGATCTACAAGCCATGTGAGTAAAGCTGTCACACAGGGATGCAGAGATATCACAGCTGGTGTACAGTGTATACAGTATAGACAGGAACAGGAAGGACAGCACAGAGCAATAAGACCTGATCTACAAGTCATGTGAGTATAGCTGCTACACAGGGATGCAGAGATATCAGAGCTGGTGTACAGTATACAGTATAGACAGGAACAGGAAGGGCAGCACAGAGCAATGATCAGACCTGATCTACAAGTCATGTGAGTAAAGCTGTCACACAGGGATGCAGAGATATCACAGCTGGTGTACAGTGTATACAGTATAGACAGGAACAGGAAGGACCGTACAGAGCAATGACCAGACCTGATCTACAAGTAATGTGAGTAAAGCTGTCACACAGGTATGCAGAGATATCAGAGCTGATGTACAGTATACAGTATAGACAGGAACAGGAGGGACAGCACAGAGCAATGATCAGACCTGATGTACAAGTCATGTGAGTAAAGCTGTCACACAGGGATGCAGAGATATCACAGCTGGTGTGCAGTGTATACAGTATAGACAGGAACAGGAAGGGCAGCACAGAGCAATGATCAGACCTGATGTACAAGTCATGTGAGTAAAGCTGTCACACAGGGATGCAGAGATATCACAGCTGGTGTACAGTGTATACAGTATAGACAGGAACAGGAAGGGCAGCACAGAGCAATGATCAGACCTGATCTACAAGTCATGTGAGTAAAGCTGCCACACAGGGATGCAGAGATATCACAGCTGGTGTAAGGTGTATACAGTATAGACAGGAACAGGAAGGGCAGCACAGGGTAATGATCACACCTGATCTACAAGCCATGTGAGTAAAGCTGTCACACAGGGATGCAGAGATATCACAGCTGGTGTAAGGTGTATACAGTATAGACAGGGACAGGAAGGACAGCACAGAGCAATGATCAGACCTGATCTACAAGTCATGTGAGTAAAGCTGTCACACAGGGATGCAGAGATATCACAGCTGGTGTGCAGTGTATACAGTATAGACAGGAACAGGAAGGACAGCACAGAGCAATGATCACACCTGATCTACAAGTCATGTGAGTAAAGCTGTCACACAGGGATGCAGAGATATCACAGCTGGTGTAAGGTGTATACAGTACAGACAGGAACAGGAAGGGCAGCACAGAGCAATGATCAGACCTGATCTACAAGTCATGTGAGTAAAGCTGTCACACAGGGATGCAGAGATATCACAGCTGGTGTAAGGTGTATACAGTATAGACAGGAACAGGAAGGGCAGCACAGAGCAATGATCACACCTGATCTACAAGCCATGTGAGTAAAGCTGTCACACAGGGATGCAGAGATATCAGAGCTGGTGTACAGTGTATACAGTGTACAGTATAGACAGGAACAGGAAGGACAGCACAGAGCAATGATCACACCTGATCTACAAGTCATGTGAGTAAAGCTGTCACACAGGGATGCAGAGATATCACAGCTGGTGTACAGTGTATACAGTATACAGTATAGACAGGAAGAGGAAGGGCAGCACAGAGCAATGATCAGCCCTGATCTACAAGCCATGTGAGTAAAGCTGTCATACAGGGATGCAGAGATATCACAGCTGGTGTACGGTGTATACAGTATAGACAGGAACAGGAAGAGCAGCACAGAGCAATGATCAGACCTGACCTACAAGTCATTATTTATTTATTTATTTATTTGTTGTATTTATAAAGTGCCAACATATTACGCAGCGCTGGACATTAATTTAGGTTACAGACAATATTTAGGGGTGACAAACAGCAATATGACAATACAGGAATACAAGAAAACCAGATCACACAGCACAGTATGAGTACAAGGTAATGCTTAGTCACTGGATGGAGCATGGAGATCTCACAGCACAGTATGAGTACCAGGTAATGCTTAGTCACTGGAGGGGAGCATGGAGATTAGGCAAGTTAGGGTCACTCAGATGCATAGCATGGGTGCACAGTAATAGAGGTGCATGATCAGGTAGGACACAAAAGGAGTGAGGACCCTGCCCAAAGGCTTACAATCTAGAGGGAGAGGTAGGGACACGAGAGGTAGGGGACCAGAGTTCGGCTGTGGGTTTAGAGCAATTGTGAGGGGTGGTAGGCAAGAATGAAAAGGTGAGTTTTGAGGGCCTTCTTGAAGGTGTTGAAGGAGGGGGCTGCCTACAAGTCATGTAGGTAAAGCTGTCACACAGGGATGCAGAGATATCAGAGCTGATGTACAGTATACAGTATAAACAGTAACAGGAGGGACAGCACAGAGCAATGATCAAACCTGATCAACAAGTCATGTGAGTAAAGCTGTCACACAGGGATGCAGAGATATCACAGCTGGTGTACAGTGTATACAGTATAGACAGGAACAGGAAGGACAGCACAAAGCCATGATCAGTCATGTGAGTAAAGCTGCCACACAGGGATGCAGAGATATCAGAGCTGGTGGACAGTGTATACAGTATACAGTATAGACAGGAACAGGAAGGACAGCACAGAGCAATAAGACCTGATCTACAAGTCATGTGAGTATAGCTGCTACACAGGGATGCAGAGATATCAGAGCTGGTGTACAGTATACAGTATAGACAGGAACAGGAAGGACAGCACAGAGCAATGATAAGACCTGATCTACAAGTCATGTGAGTAAAGCTGTCACACAGAGATGCAGAGATATCACAGCTGGTGTACAGTGTATACAGTATAGACAGGAACAGGAAGGACAGCACAGAGCAATGACCAGACCTGATCTACAAGTAATGTGAGTAAAGCTGTCACACAGGTATGCAGAGATATCAGAGCTGATGTACAGTATACAGTATAGACAGGAACAGGAGGGACAGCACAGAGCAATGATCAGACCTGATGTACAAGTCATGTGAGTAAAGCTGTCACACAGGGATGCAGAGATATCACAGCTGGTGTGCAGTGTATACAGTATAGACAGGAACAGGAAGGGCAGCACAGAGCAATGATCAGACCTGATCTACAAGTCATGTGAGTAAAGCTGTCACACAGGGATGCAGAGATATCAGAGCTGGTGTACAGTGTATACAGTATACAGTATAGACAGGAACAGGAAGGACAGCACAGAGCAATGATCACACCTGATCTACAAGTCATGTGAGTAAAGCTGCCACACAGGGATGCAGAGATATCACAGCTGGTGTACAGTGTATACAGTATAGACAGGAACAGGAAGGACAGCACAGAGCAATGATCAGACCTGATCTACAAGTCATGTGAGTAAAGCTGTCACACAGGGATGCAGAGATATCACAGCTGGTGTACAGTGTATACAGTATAGACAGGAACAGGAAGGACAACGCAGAGCAATGATCAGACCTGATCTACAAGTCATGTGAGTAAAGCTGTCACACAGGAATGCAGAGATCAGGGGCGTATCAATAGACCCTGCAAGGGATGCCTCTGCAGGGGGGCCCAGAAGCCACAGGGGGCCCATGGGGGGAAAAGTTTGAGAGACTGACAGCTAAGGGCATGGAGAGAAAAAAACGTATTCTGCTCTCGCACCATTGTTATATTGACTGCATGTGTCCAAAACACAGATAAGGACTCATACACACTCTGGAATTTGTACACTGTCCCTGCTCCCTAGGGTTCGTAAAAAAACACCTGTCTCTCCCTGCTGCAAAGTTCTGATGACTGCATGTACAACCTTACAATCAAAGGATTCACATTTTGAAAAATGTTGTAGACTTTCCCTTTTTCACTCTGAAAGGTTTCCTAGATTCTTATCACACACAGGCTAATGACCTTATGGCCTCTAATTACTTTTACAACACAGCAGAGTGGAGATTGATGTCTAATGCCCCATACTCATGGGCTACATTTGTGGCCTGTCGCTAGCACACGGGAGCGTGTGCGCGACAGGCCGGCGACAGCTCGTTGCCAGGTCCCTCCGCGTACACATGCGGAAGAGGGATCAGCGGTGCGACGGAAGCTGTCGCTGACGCTCCTCCCCCCCCCCCCCCCCCCCGCCGGAAGCTCCGTGTTCTGCATAGAGGTTGCTGTCGCTAGTCCGCATACACACGCGGACTAGCGACAGTTGCGGCGAAGTTACGGCGGCAACTGTCGGCAGGCGATTGACCGCGCCAATCGCCTGGCGACAGCAGCGACGAGCGACGGTTCGGGGTGCGTGTGCCATACTCACGGGCGACCTGTCGCCGCAACACGCGCGTGTCACGTGGTTGCAGCGACAATTGTAGCCCGTAAGTATGGTCCATTACTGTTGCTGCTTCATTGAGAGCTTGTTGTGTCACTGAGTCCAGGTTCCCGTAATAAGAGTGAATCAATCAGTGACATTCTGAATGTTTTGCCAAAGTTACAGTGAATACTATATCTTATGTTCAGCATGTCATTGTTGTTCCTCCATATAGCATGTGCTCTCATGTAGTAAAATAATACAGCTGTGTGTGTGTGTGTGTACTGGGAGCAGAGCTGCAACGAGGGACTTGTCAGCTGCAAGGGGCTGGAGGAAGCCCCGGGTAAGTAGATCTGGGGGTAGCATAGATTGCCTGACATTTATGTGTTTTTATCTGCATGGGGAGAACACATTAGTCCTCAGTCTTCCTGCGCAGAAAGCGTAGGGGGGTGGGGGGGCCCATCCAAAGTTTTGCAGGGGGGCCCAGTGATGTCTAGTTACGCCCCTGGCAGAGATATTTGTACTGGGATCTCTCTGGCTCGCTGGTCACAGTTATGTCACCATGTGTAACCTCTGCTTCCTGTGTAGGCGTGCCCCATGATCACATGACTGGGAACAGCCAATCAGAGACTCAGGAGTGGATGGCACACTTCCTCATGGGGGAATTCTCTGGAATAAATCGATGACTAGTGATGGAACTATCTGTAGAACGTGAGGCGTGTGGTGAAGCGCTTGCATCTGCAGATACCGTGTCAAATACAAACCCCTAACTATGATAAACTGCCAAAATACCCCCGTCTCTCCATATAAAGCCTGCCGCTGTTATCAGAGGATATTCCGACAACTTCTGGCCGGGAATCAGAGATCTGCCCATCTGTGTAATCGGTTAATGATAGCGGCGGAATGTGCTGGCGTGTTTCCGTGTGATTGATGTATACGCTGTATTATGGAAATTTCCGGAGCAGAATTTATGTATATATGTCATCCATCCTCACCTGCCAATACGTTCGTGGGACGGCGTCCAATCTTATTTACATTCCATTAAATCAGAGGCAGTATAGAGAGGCGACACGACGAGTCCTCTCAGATCTGCCGCTGTGTAGTGTGAAGGCCGACACACTCTGAATACTGTGAATAAGCTCTCCTACTGCACGGGCATGGTAACATCGTCCAATCATTGGTCAATGAAAATTGGATGTGTGTATGCTCCCTAAAGGATTGCATAATGCCTGGTACACACTTTCAATTAGGATTGTCCAATCACTGACCAATTTTACCCCCTCCATGTAGTATGAGAGTTTACTACTCAATCTACTCATGGTATTCACTATCTGCTGACCCTCATCCTACATGGAGGGGGTAACATTGGGCAGTGATTGTTGGCCAATCATAATTTAAAGTGTGTACCAGGCTGTAGAAAAATGAACAGAAAATTGACTGACACGGTAGATAGCTGTGTCCTCGCTTTCTGTCCGACGCTCCTCAGCACACTATTAACTGAGCAAAAGTAATCAATCAATTCCATTACAATGAAGAGATATTCAACAGACCTCCTTTCACTTTCCTTCCCATGTGGGAGGGGCTTCAGCTCCCTATGACATCACTTCCTCTCTTTACACTGTTCATCTGAGGATTAGGGTGTGACTGGGCGTGTCCTGAGCTCTCTCCAGTTCTATACTCACCTCTTCTTCCCCTCCTTTATGTTTGTTCACCTAGGCTTTTCCCAGGTGACAATACTTAAAACGGAGCTAAACTATACAAGATAAAGTAATATAGTAACTAAGCTGCATGTCCTGATTCTCATTGTCTGGTAAATGTTGTCGCCTGTTGTCCTGCCAGTTGTCTGGTTGTGCTGTGTAGTCCCCATGTTGTGATTGGCCAGGGCCCCCTGCCAATCAGAGCTCTCCTGTTCCTTCCTGAAGCTAATATATCAGAACCACCTCAAACCACACCCATGTTTTCCCCAAATCCTGAATTCTCGCTCAGTGCTGCGTCACTCAGTGGGTGAGGCCAGGGCTAATGAGGAGGCGGGGACAAACTACAAGCCTAGCCTATGCAATTGTGCTGTCTTGCACAACTTTCTGACGCTGGAGCTGATGCAAGTTGCTTGTTGTAAAATATTTCTACTTTAAGCTAAAGATGTATCAGACACAGGTGATAAGAAGTGAAGTGTAGAGGACTTGGAGGGATGAGTCTAGAGTGACGTTGCTGTAAACTTGCTGCAAAATGAGGCTTCACGGAACAAGATTTAGGGTCAGGCAGGAGGAGAGAGGATCAGTGTGTGTCTAAATATCTGGATCTAATTGAAGCAATGCATATTATTATTATTATTATTATTATTATTATAGGATATTCTAACCCATCCACACAGAAAGTCACCCTGTCCTATTTTTGGGAACAGAGGTACATGATAAAGAACAACTGAAGTGACAGGGATATTTAGGCTGCCATATTTATTTCCTTTTAAACAATACCAGTTGCCTGGCTGTCTCTGCTGATCTTCTGCCTCTAATACTTTTAGCCATAGACCCTGAACAAGCATGCAACAGATCAGGTGTTTCTGACATTATTGTCAAATCTGACAAGATTATCTGCATGCTTCTTTCTGGTGTGATTCAGACACTACTGCAGCCAAAGAGATCAGCGGGACTTCCAGGCAACTGGTATTTTTTAAAGCAGTAGGATCAGCCATACTATGCCAGGGAAAAAAACTACACACATATATAAGTACATAAATACTTGATCTATTTACATAACACATGTATTATACTGTCCATGTTTTGATTTCAGTGAATGTTATATAGTAAATGACGAGAATCCTGCTCCTGGTGGGAACCATGTCTTTTGCCCACAGTTTAGGCTAAATCCTGATGTCATTTCTTCCCTTTACTTTTTTTCTTTTCTCCTCCAATCACTGAGCCACCTCAGCCTTGCTTGTAAACACAAGTGAGCAGGGGATCGTGTTTCAGATAGGCAGCTAGACATGGAAATAAAGGAAAGAGGAGGAATATATTGTAGATAAAAAGAACCCCCAGCATGCAACTGTTTGGCACTGACTATTAAAGGGCCAGTGCTCCTTAAGTATGTGATAACTCCAATTCATAACAGCAGAAAAAGTTTTACAAGTTTTGATTGCAGGATTAGCATCTTTATCACTTAATACACTCAGACCAATTTTTTGTTGAAATTAGATTTTTATGGTGACAATCCCGCTTTAACAGGAAATAAATATGGCAGGTGGCAGTCTCCATATACCTCTCGCTACAGTTGTCCTTTAAGTACAACACTTACATACGATAAATATATTTCTATTCCATACGGAGACGTAATGACGAGGAAGCGACCTGCTTTTCCCTCCATTCATGGAACCCCGGAGGGATGGCGTTCTTTATCCACGAGCGTAATTATCATTTAATGCATCGCGCTTTCCTCGCTCGGCCTTTAATCGCATGTAAAAGCACGACGTCCGCATTGCCTCAGCTCGCTGAGTATTCTGCGTGTATTCAGAGCCATAAAAGTTCATTACAGGCCGTCATATTTTATATATAGGATGATCAGGAATTTATGTGCACTTAGCTTCGCATGAGTGGCGCGGTCCTCGGACGCCGAGGAGGAAGCCACCGCTAGGATATTATGTGTCCGCCACGTCTCATCATTCCATGCATGGCCACTTTACCCTCCAGCGCAGCTCACGCTTCCACCAAAGGAACCCGGTCCTGACAATCAACACTAAAGAAGGACTCTGGACACACGGCGTCCCACAGCCGATCGCCACCATCCAACCACGTCGCATCATTCCATGCATGGCCACTTTACCCTCCAGCGCAGCTCACGCTACCACCAAAGGAACCCGGTCCTGACAATCAACACTAAAGAAGGACTCCGGACACACGGCGTCCCACAGCCGAACGCCACCATCCAACCACGTCGCATCATTCCATGCATGGCCACTTTACCCTCCAGCGCAGCTCACGCTACCACCAAAGGAACCCGGTCCTGACAATCAACACTAAAGAAGGACTCTGGACACACGATGTCCCACAGCCGATCGCCACCATCCAACCACGTCGCATCATTCTATGCATGGCGACCTGTCCCTCCAGCGCAGCTCACGCTACCACCAAAGGAACGCGACCGGTCCTGACAATCAACACTAAAGAAGGACTCTGGACACACGGCGTCCCACAGCCGATCGCCACCATCCAACCACGTCGCATCATTCCATGCATGGCGACCTGTCCCTCCAGCGCAGCTTCACGCTTCCACCAAAGGAACGCGACCGGTCCTGACAATCAACACTAAAGAAGGACTCTGGACACACGGCGTCCCACAGCCGATCGCCACCATCCAACCTGCGAACGTCTACATACAAAATGTCCACCTCCAGAGAATCGCCTGTATCTCCATGACCAACCCTTGTTATTACCACTGAAAAATGATTTATCAGATGATTCAGAAACGTTTAATAGATTAAGAGCGCTGGACACACACCGATCAAACAATCAGCTTAGCTCATAATTCATGCATTGATCGTTAAATAAATCGCCAGCCAATTCTCCATTATCCACCCATCAGATGACTGCCGACATGTGACCGCCCTCCATGTAGGAACATGCCCATGCCATGCCTTGCTTCATGCCCATCACAGGAGGACGCAGCAGATCTGATTATTACGCAGCCAATTATTCACAACAATTCCATCATTCGTCATTGAAAAAAACTTCTATTTATTGAAGGACTACCGAGGCGAAAATAAACAAATGAAATTAACAATTGTATCTATCCTCCGTCTCCTAAAAATGACGTTTTAAGATATTCCACAGTTTTAACTGTTTTAATGTTTTTGCTCAATGACACATTCATTGAAGTATGCCAGAGCTAAAATCTAGGAACCATTGATGCTTTTTATCTCTTTCCTGCTCTCAGAAGCCATTTTCTGCTAGGAAAGTGTTTTATAGTTGTAATTTCTTATCAGTGAGGGTCACACTGTAGTCTGACCCAGTCCTGACTCAGACAGGAACTGCCACTTACATACCTGATGTTTAACTAATTCAGGCAGAGAAAGAAAAAAAGGAACACAGCCTAGTTATTAGTGTGCTAGGCACTGTACATACCCATGTCTATCTCATCATGTCACATGTCACTTCGGGTATCCTTTTAAATTATTGATTTTATTTTATTTTCAAGGTTGAAGAGATCACTGTAAGCAAATTAATGTATTTTCCCCTTCTTGGGAAGCAGATATATTCCTATTATATTCAGTGGCGTAGCTAAGGAGCTGTGGGCCCCGATGCAAGTTTTACAATGGGGCCCCCCATGCACTCTATACATAGCAATTGATAAGGCACACCAAAACCTGCCAATGGCAACTACAGTGTCAGAGGTGCAAGAAGGGGATGGGGAGCAGCTTGTTACTGATTACCCCCCAAGCACTCTATACATAGCAATCCCTGCCAATGGCAACTACAGTGTCAGAGGTGCAAGAAGGGGATGGGGAGCAGTGTGTTACTGATTACCCCCAAGCACTCTATACATAGCAATCCCTGCCAATGGCAACTACAGTGTCAGAGGTGCAAGAAGGGGATGGGGAGCAGCTTGTTACTGATTACCCCCAAGCACTCTATACATAGCAATCCCTGCCAATGGCAACTACAGTGTCAGAGGAGCAAGAAGGGGATGGGGAACAGCTTGTTACTGATTACCCCAAGCACTCTATACATAACAATCCCTGCCAATGGCAACTACAGTGTCAGAGGAGCAAGAAGGGGATGGGGAGCAGCTTGTTACTGATTACCCCCAAGCACTCTATACATAGCAATCCCTGCCAATGGCAACTACAGTGTCAGAGGTGCAAGAAGGGGATGGGGAGCAGCTTGTTACTGATTACCCCCAAGCACTCTATACATAGCAATCCCTGCCAATGGCAACTACAGTGTCAGAGGTGCAAGAAGGGGATGGGGAGCAGCTTGTTACTGATTACCCCCAAGCACTCTATACATAGCAATCCCTGCCAATGGCAACTACAGTGTCAGAGGAGCAAGAAGGGGATGGGGAGCAGCTTGTTACTGATTACCCCCAAGCACTCTATACATAGCAATCCCTGCCAATGGCAACTACAGTGTCAGAGGTGCAAGAAGGGGATGGGGAGCAGCTTGTTACTGATTACCCCCAAGCACTCTATACATAGCAATCCCTGCCAATGGCAACTACAGTGTCAGAGGAGCAAGAAGGGGATGGGGAGCAGCTTGTTACTGATTACCCCCAAGCACTCTATACATAGCAATCCCTGCCAATGGCAACTACAGTGTCAGAGGTGCAAGAAGGGGATGGGGAGCAGCTTGTTACTGATTACCCCCAAGCACTCTATACATAGCAATCCCTGCCAATGGCAACTACAGTGTCAGAGGTACAAGAAGGGGATGGGGAACAGCTGGTTACTGATTACCCCCAAGCACTCTATACATAGCAATCCCTGCCAATGGCAACTACAGTGTCAGAGGTGCAAGAAGGGGATGGGGAACAGTTTGTTAATGATTTCCACTATTCAAAGTATCTATTAGAAGTGATTATTATGAGCAGTGGACTAATAGAGAGCTAATACTGTAATTGAGGGAGGGCCCTTCGGGGCCCCTCTGGCCCAAGGGCCCCGATGCGGCCGCTACCTCTGCACCCCCTATTGCTACGCCCCTGATTATATTTCTTGTTTCTCTCTCTCTCTCTTCTGAGTGGGGTGAGTTCAATTTAAATCCTGAAATATTGGAAGAGCTGCCGCCAGCCGTGCCAACATCCTAAATGAGAAGCAGCAGCTCAGCCGATGGCAGCGATCTGCCACACGGCCCGCGGTGCAGATGTGCCAGGCGGCATAACTCTTTCCTCACCTCTGTGTGACCTGCCTGTGCCAACACGGCCAACGTCTGTCTGTGCTGCGGCATCCTGGCCTGCCCCCACCTCACCCACCCTCACCCAACACACAGCTCACCCCCAGCCTCACCCCTCTCACCCCCGACACACGACCTGTGCCAACACATCCAACGTCTCTGTGCTGCGGCATCCTGGCCTGCCATCCCCCTAACCCATACACTCACCCCGACACACAGCTCACCCCCTCCCCGACACACGGCCCGCGGTGCAGATGTGCCAGGCGGCATAACTCTTTCCTCACCTCTGTGTGACCCGGCCGGTGCCAACACGGCCAACGTCTGTCTGTGCTGCAGCATCCTGCAGTGCCACCAGCTCACCCATATCCTCACCCCGACATACAGCTCACACCAGCCTCACCCATCTCACCCCTCCCTGACACACGGCCTGTGCCAACACATCCAACGTCTGTCTGTGCTGCGGCATCCTGGCCTGTAACCCCTTACACATATCCTCACCCAGCTCACCCCAATCCTTACTGTGCCCCCCCAGCCTCACCCATCTCACCCCCTCCCTGACACACGGCCTGCGGTGCAGATGTGCCAGGCGGCATAATTCTCCCCTCACCTCTGTGTGACCCGCCTGTGCCAACACGGCCAACGCCTGTCTGTGCTGCAGCATCCTGCCTGCCCCCACCTTACCCACCCTCACCCCAAACATTACTGTGCCCCCCCCCCCCCACCCACCCTCACCCCTCCCCATGGCCTGCGGTGCAGATGTGCCAGGCGGCATAATTCTCTCCTCACCTCTGTCTGACCCGGCCGGTGCCAACACGGCCAACTTCTGTCTGTGCTGCGGCATCCTGGCCTGCCCCCACCTCACCCATATCCTCATCCTGCTCGCCTCAACCTCACCATCCTCACCCATACCCTCGCTCAGCTCACCCCAGGCCCCAACCTTACCCAACACACAGCTCACCCCCAACCTCCACCCACTTCAGAGCGCTGTCATCCACACACTTGCTTTGAGAGTTTTTCTTTTATTTTGGATTCAGTTGGTCTTTAGAACATTTTATCCAATCTTAGCACTAAGTATTCTAAGCCATCCCTCTGTGTTGGCTGCCTGGCCCAGCATGAGATCGATACCTTTGTGATTGGAAACCAGTCAGAGGCCGCCATTCATTTTACAAACTTGCTCCACTCATTCAGAAATTGATCAATCTGCCAGGATTGTGCAGATCGGTATTCTACAAAGCTGTGTGCCCATCGTTCTCCTCCCCCTTCCAGTGCACAATGTATAAAAAGGACCGTCCCTCCACATCGACTGTCTATTGATAACCTCGGCCCAGTTTATAGGCTGGGGGCCCAAATTGATAATAGTTTGAGTTGATGTTTTTATTGACTCAAACATCTGAACAGGTTAAAATGTAATTTCTTGTATTGGGACTTAGTGCAGCTGAATTCTTGCACAGGACAGAAGGAAAACACAGAGAATTCCACCTTGTATGTATATAGAGAGTTTAGCCTGTCTAATCCCCAATCATCTGTGTCCAAGCACAAGTTGTAATTTGATCTCTCAGCAGTGTCAGCTGACTGCCACAGCAGAGAGCTAATTGGTTAATAATATGTCTACTTCCATGAAAGCAGGACGCAGACACACTGCAGATTTATTGCAGAAATTATATCAGCTGTAACAAAGACATGTTTTTTTGTAAAGCTTATTATGCTGTTGCTTATCTTTTCGAGCAGAGAGGAAGTTCTGAGTTCAGGTCCGTAATATATGAACACATATAAAGCATGGAATGAGAACTCCATAAATAGAAATAGTTTTATTTTTGGGGGTGATCTTATGTCTGTCAAGCTCCACCCACACTGGAAATATGCAAATCAGGCAATCTGCAGAGACATCAGAAGCGCTTCCATTTCGCAGACGACCTTTTCACCTTTGGTCAGTTTGTTTTGCCTTCTGACATCCTGAAATGATTTTAATCCTCAGTTTAGCCCGGCGGTGTGAAACAACGCTATGTATTCAGCGGGGTTATTGCTTGCATCGTGCGACGCTGCGCCCTTTTCCCTCGCACACGACCGCCAATGCTGCAAAATGTACATTCCCCTCTTATGACTAACGAGTCATCGGTCGCACTTTATATTCCGCGCAGTAATCCCATTCTTAACGGCTGTACGTTGCGCGCTGGGCCTGGTCACGCTCCCACGCCTGGCCGTCCCAGGCGGCGGTGCGCTAAAGCGCCAGAAATCTTATTACATTAGAAACAACAATTTCTCTCCCCCTTAAGCCGTTGCCTGTAATGGAAGCGGGCGGTCGTTATAAATCTGTTTTTTTTTTTTCCACTTTAAATGAAATGGTATTAAAAAAATCCCCCCCTCCCCCTCGTATGTCATAGAGATCTATTTCCTCAGCTAATATCCCAGCAGAATAACCGCGGTTTAATTCCTATAAACGCTTCTTGTGTGCGGCGCAGGCAAAGGGAGAAGATAATAGAAAGCCAGCTAAATAAGTGAGCGTGACATTTATAAGTGATGGAATGTCAGAAACATCATCTCGCTGACGGCTCTTCCAACGCCTTGCGTTTCTCTTTCTCTTCGCAATGTTTTTTTTTGCAGAAGACTATCCATAATTTATTGCGCTTTCAAAGACGTTGACTTGTTTGTGTTTATTGTTGTTGGGTTGTTGTTTAGTCGGTAAGTATTGGTTAATGGTTTAATAACGTTATTATCAGCATTGTGCTCGATTTTTAACATTAAATTGTAATTATTGGCCAATGTGTGCCTGTCGGACACAGCCTGGGTCATGTGATAGCTCCTGCGGACATTAGTGGACCTCAGAAGGGGGCGTGTCCCAGACTGTCACAGTGGTCGGGGGGGGGGTCCGGAGAGCTGAGAAGTCAGGAGGGACGTTAACCCTGCAGAAGTGGTTTATTGTATAGATTGTGTATATCTGCTCTACCCCCATACACTACCAATGATTTGTCACATCCCCAAACCTCAGGCACAAAATACATTGAGGCCATGGAGAAGGTGAACTATAAGTCAGGTGACTGTTTTCTGTTGGTTCGGAGGAGTTACATTTTGCCCCCAGAGGGTGGGGGTAGCTTCTTGTAAGTGTCCTTCTCCTTTTCCCACACTCTGCACATAAACAGTCCCCGCCCTATATGAATCCTAGGGGGCTTGTTGAGTTCACAATTTATGAAATATTTCCAACACCGTATACATAACCCTTTGATTACCTCCTCCTTCCTCTTCACTTCACTCCACTTCCCCACCCCTATCCCCTCCTCTCCTCCTACCTGTCCCCTCCATTCTTCCTCCAGCCCCCCCCAGCCCCTCCTTCACCACCCCATTCCCGTTTCCTTCACCTCCTTTTACCTTCCCCCTGCCCCTCCTCCTTCCTCTTCCCTCCGCTCCACTTCCCCACTCCCATCCCATCCCCTCCTCTCCTCCTTCCTGTCCCCTCCTCTCTTCCTTCAGCCCCTCCCCCAGCTCCTCCTTCACCACCCCATTCCCGTTTCCTTTGCCCCCTTTTACCTTCACCCTGCCTCTCCTCCTTCCTCTTCCCTCCATTTCCCCATCCCCTCCTCCTTCCTGTCCTCTCCTCCCTTCCTTCAGCGCCTCCCCCCTCCCTAACTCCTTACCCAGCTCCTGCTTCATACCCTATTCCCTTCCCTGTTCCTTCACCTCCTTTACCCTCTACCTGCCCCTTCCCTCCTTCCTACCACCCCCCCTTACTTCCTCAATCCCCTCCCCTTCCCCAACCCCTCCTTCACCACCCCATTCCCTTGTTCCTTCACCTCCTTTCCTTCCCCCTGCCCCTCCCCCTTCCTGTCCCCTCCTCTTTTCCTCCAGCCCCTCCTTCATCACGTTATTCCCTCCCCTGCCCCTCCCCTCCACCTTCCCTCTCCGCCCAGCCAGTGATTTGAGGTAGTAATACATATTTTGCTGTAACTAGGAAGTAAGGTGTTAATTAGCAGTGACTGTCCAGTAAGGGAAATCAGAGGGTAAAATCTTCCAGCAAGGTGACCTATCCTGCTATCGCCGACGTGATGTATAGATAATTATATGGCAACGCCAATTTTTGTATTCCATATCTCATCCATCATGCTGTCAGTAAGTTAGGTCTTGTTGCAGACAATGATAGAGATAAAACGCTGCAATTTATTGAATTCCGATGCAGTCATTAAGCTAGCGGGCGGTTTTAGCTGAACGCGGATCTTCTCAGTGACCGCGGCCGTAATACAAACAGCAGACAGAAAAATGAAGATGACACTCAAAAGCTTCTATTGTTCCGCCTCTCACAGGCCAGCGCCATTTGTATGATAAATAAGCAAACCAGGAGATGGTCCGATCCCGGAATCAGGGGGAGTCGAGATCACGGTGCTGCTGTGTCTGTTTCTGGCGGGAAACCAGATATCCTCAGCCACGCCCCTTCAGGATTATTAGTGCCGAGCTGGAGGTGATGATGATGTCATAACATCAGCCCCTCCCTTAGACTTGTAGGAATTAGTAATGATGTAATCTGCCAATTACAAAATTTGGCATAAATATTCGCAAGTACGGCCATACATAATTATGTTTTGGACGTGATTTTTTTGAAGTCCATTCGTGATTTGGGGTAACTTTTGCATAATTTTGTGCCGATTTTAGTGGTTAAGTGCAAACTCCCCATACATGATGTAGTCACCAAAATTGCTACGTATGTTAAAGGGTTTTAAAAAAAAAAAATTCAAAAAGACCTTGTAGTTTTTGAGAAAATCAATTTTAAAAATGCAAAGGAAAAGTGGTTTTTAATTTCAGAAAAATGACAGTTTAAAAACCATCTTTCCTTTGCATTTTTAAAATCGATTTTCTCAAAAACAACAAGGTCAATTTTATTTGCATTGTTTCCACTATTCCCCTTAAAGGGAAGGTTCACGGTGGGGAGAAAAAAAATGCACATCCACTTACCTGGGGCTTCCTCCAGCCCGTGTCAGGCAGGACGTGCTCTCAACGCCACTCCAGAGGCTCTCAGTCTTCTCCGGTGGCTCACCTGATCTGGCCAGGCCGGCTTCCAGGTCGGGCTCTTGTGCACTCCGACGTGCGTCTCACGTGGTCATGCTGACGTCATCGGACGTCCTCCGGGCTGTACTGCGCAGGCGCAGAACTACTGCTACTACTGCGCAATACAGCCTGGAGGACGTCCGATGACGTCAGCGTGACCGCGTGAGACGCACGTTGGAGTGCACAAGAGCCCGACCTGGAAGCCGGCCTGGCCAGGTCGGGTGAGCCACCAGAGAAGACTGAGAGCCTCTGGAGTGGCGTTGAGGGCACGTCCTGCCTGCCACGGGCTGGAGGAAGCCCCAGGTAAGTGGATTAGTTTTTATTTTTTTCCCCCCACTGCGGATCTTCCCTTTAACATATATAACAATTAAATCGCATTTATAGGGGCTTTGCTGTTAACCACTAAAGGCGGCACAAAATGACGTGACTATTACGTGAAATGAGGGTTCCTGATTAAGCTTACAAACAAAATGTTTTATAATTTTTCCTGAAATGTCACATTACGTTTTCACATGGTTTAGAGGTGTTTTTTTTTTCTGAAAAGTGCTCCAAGCCCTGAACTTGAGCTTGCAAAACTCCTGAAAGAGCAGGTCAGAAAACCCTTCCTCCGCCCCCACCCATCTCTAGACCGACCTGGATAGAATTAAATTAAATGCAACAGTAACCGTTGGAGAAAGTCACAAACCTCTGCAACCCCGAAGCCAAACCATTTATCACACAGTAAGGACACCACGTTTCGTGGGCTGCCATTCCTCTTCATCAGGTCATAAGCATAAATTCTGTCCATCAGGAGCATACAGAGGCCTCTATACTCTTCCTTGTGTAAAGCTCCATCTACATCATACAATTTTTTGTCTGATTCGATTCATTGATTCGATTCAATGCAATCCGACATGTCCAATCGGAATTCAGTTTGATTCTTTTTTCCATTGCAAAACAATGGCAGATTGAATCAAATCGATTCTCGATTGGACATGTCGGATTGAATCGAATCAATCAATCGTATCGGACAAAAAATTGTATGGTGTAGATGGAGCTTTAGAGTTACACTGTAATTCTTTGTTATCTTATGTTTTGGGCAGCATCAGCATAGACTACAGAAGAGAGGGGGAAATCACACTGCTCTGGCTTTGATAGATAGCTTTCCGGGCGAGGAGGCATTTGGTTACCAGTGAAAATCCGATGATTTAAATCCTCAGAAAACGAGGAGCTTTGTCTGCTGGCTCCACATGTCGGACGAGATGAAAAGTAATTATGTTAATGTGAAGTCATTAGGAAGCGGCAGCCATTGTTACCTGCTAATTCAGATCTGGAGAGAGTTCTCTCCTTCTCGGGAATATTCCGGGCAGGAACCCTGGGGCAGCCCTTATCTCAACATAAACCTGCAATGAATCTAAATGAACACTCCCAATTTCGCCTTTCATTTACTTACCAAACAAAGCTGTTTCAGACAAGCTGTCAAGTTTAATGTTTTTTGGCACTTTTCCGAACAAACTTGGCAACAGACTCAAAGCCGGTGTCTGAGGTTCTCTCTCTTGTTTTCTCATCGGCTTCCAGCCTTTTGTGGAAACTTTCTAAACTTTATTATGTGTTTGTTTCATCTATCCAGTCAGAGAGTATCTCCACCCTTCAGGCTGAACACACACCTAGTATCACTAACGGAATATGAATAGGTAACCGCAACATTATATTCATCTGGAGGGTGCGAGGAAGACACAGGGACAAATGAGAGCGCAATCTGGTGTGCATAGCTCCCAACTGTCCCTCTTTTGGAGGGACAGTCCCTCTGTCCCTCTTTCCTCCTCATTTGTCCCTCTTTCAGGACTTTGTCCCTCTTTCTATGTAAATATTTCTCTAGTAAAAAATGTGTTTGGCTCTAAGCTTTATTCCCATCCTTTAAATTGATATACCTGTATTACTAATTTTAAAATGACAATATGAAGGAAAATAAACCAGGATAGAAAGGACCAGAATGGTTTGAATTATAAAACAACATACTTTTCTTATGAAATCTTTATGGTATGCGTGACTATGGGTGTGTCAGGGGCATGATTAGGGGTGTGTGAGGGGCGTTTCTTAAGTGTCCCTCTTTCTCATCTCAAAAAGTTGGGAGGTATGGGTGTGGTATATTAGAGTCCAGGAAATCGCTGATAAGGGAATAGTCACAAGGAAGGATTGCACAACCAGGCAACACGTATATGGGGGTGTGGGGAACAACCCTCCCACTCGGCCTCAAATTCAGAGAGAGGTGCTTCAAAAGAGGTATTTAATGCAAGAACATAGAAAGAATCAACTCCTCCACCAGGGTGATCAGTAGAGAGGGATACTAGGGATGGGCGGAGATGCTGATCACCGATTATGCGGATTTCCGATTCTGATTTACGGGGAGTCTTTTTTTTTAATCATTTTTTTGCATTCTCCGATTGGCCAAATACTTCCGAGTTCTTTGATTGGGCTAAAATGACAGAGACAGAGTTGTGGCAATGCATTATTTATGGAAAAATCCAAATCATTTCCTTCTTCTAATTTCAGAGGAGTCTTTTTTTTTTGGTCATTTTTTGCATCCTCTGATTGGCCAAATACGAGGGAGCTGATTCTGCGTTCTCGGATCAGTCCAATGCTTCTGAGTTCTGTGATCGGGTTCAAATTACTGAGCTGCGAAAATGCAGTAAAATGCAGTATTTCAGCAAATGCAGATTTCTGATCGGAGACACGGAATTGGAATGAGCCCCTCTAACGGATACTAGAAGGGCCCAAAAAGACATAAAGATGATTAAAAAAACATTTAAAAAAGGTAAGTGTTGGCCTTACCCCGTAGAAAACTGCTTGTAGAATTTCAATCTCATTTATTGGCTATAAGCAAAAAAAGGCAGACGAAGCATTTCGTGGTTGCACACCGCTTCCTCGGGGCAATAAAGGCCGCGCCTCCCAAGAGGGCAGTAACATGATATGCACGTCTGCTGTGGCGTTCCTGCGCTGCTCTGACTCCCATTTCCTCTTATCTGAATATCTGCGGCACAAACTTTACTTCCAACTAGACCAGAAACAGGTGATCAGCCGGAGGTACGGAATACCACGTATCACAAATGGAAGAACAACAGCTAACCAGATATTAATAATTACCACTCTCCTGATTCTATTTAGCTTCGGGGTCATATTCCTTCTTACCTGAATAGCAGCATTGCAAAGCTTACTTATAACTAGACATTTAATAAAAGTTATAAATTGTTTTGCATGTCATTGAGTGAAATAAGTATTTGATCCCCTACAACCCAGGAAGAATCCTGGCTCCCACAGAATGGCTATGTGCCCTTGTGACACGAACATTACAATCAATCCGTTACAGATACCCCTTATTTCAACTCATTCCATGCATAAAGACCACCAGAATCAGCCTCTTCCATAACAACCGTTCCATCACAATGGGCAAAAACACAGAGCTGCTGGAGGACATATCGGGACGGGATTGTAGACCTGCACAAGGCTGGAACGGGCTTCATGACCATTAGCAAGAAACTTGGATAGACGGTGACAGCTGTTGGTGCAACTATTCAGAAATGGAAGAAATGTAAAATGACCTTCAAACCGACAAACACTGATTCTGGTAATACCTTTAATGTCTAGCTGTACATGGTTAATTGCCAAGCTTTCCAAACGTTAAGCTTCTTCTTCATGCATGATCCAGAACTTGGTCACAACCGTACAATCCGATCCAGTTCTGTATAATGCCTGAATAAAATTCTTAATGTTTCAAAAGCTTGCAATTAACTATGTGCAGTCATGAAGGCAGGGCCGGAGCTACCATAGAAAAAAATGGGCAATTGCCACAGGGCCCCAGAGCCTGTAGGGGCCCCCATCTTAACTGTTGCTCCCCAAGGACTCTGCAGAGTCTGTTAAGTTGGGAGTTGATTGGGGGAGGGTCAGTAGCCAGCTCAGGGGCCCAGGATGGAAATTTAGCTGCAACAAAGGGCCTCTAATGACACTTTTTGGTCGGGGGGTGTCTGTTGGGGGGCCCCCAGGCTAATTTTGCCCTAGGGCCCAATTGTTACTTGAACTGGCCCTGCATGAAGGGTATCAACGGAATCAATGTTTGTTGGTTTGATTTCTGGATTTCTGCTCCTCGACTAGCACCGGACCACACTTCGCTTAAGTTGGACGTGGAGCGTTGCTTTAAATTCAGGTTGAGGTAACGAGTCTGGGAACCTTCTGACCTCACTGCTGGATTTTAATTAAGATAAGAGGATTTCTGTTTTTGGATGAGTTGCTGAAATGTAAATTTTATTGCCAGTTTGGTAGGCAGTAATTATGGAAGTCACGTGACGGAGCCGGCCAGATCTAGATACTGGATGCAGATTATATTCCACGCTCTGCGGTCAGTCTGGCGGTTCTCAGGGTTTCCATGCGGTCACATCGATTGGTACTTCTGTTATACCGAGAATAACGTCACTCAACTCTTCATTTCTTACAGCCCAGCTGAGCCCCAGAACCGAACCAGGAGAGTTCTTGGCATGAGTAGATCTTCTGTAAGTTGTCCTGGTTGGAACTGAAGCCAAGAAAGATGATTTGTTCAGCACTTGTTTCCCCTATATGTGTCTGAATGGTAAGGGTTCCTCCACTTTCCTCCCAGATCCCCAGAACCAGGGTTATTGTCTCCCGTCCTTGTCCTCTTCCAATAAATGGCCCTAGAATGTGGAAGGAACATTTGGCTGTGAGGAGAGGGATAGTTAGGCCAATACACCACTCCGGAAAATATTACCGGTATATGTCCAAATTGGAAACAATGTCAGATCCTTTCTTGAAACAACCAAATGCACATTCAGCTGTTGCCATATCGCCATTTTCCAGCGACACAATACAAGCCTCCATATAAGCCGTGAAGTGACGTAAGGGAAAGGTGATTGGTCTTCTCCAGAATGGCAATACATATTGATGCAGGCACAAAAGTGTAATATGTCCGACCTTATCATCTGTTTCTTCTACTGGCCATCTTCCTGGAGACATTCCGTTATTCATCATTATCTTTCACGATCGTTGATGGCACTTTTCCTGCAATATTGGTTGGATGGTTCAGTCCATGGTGATCGTTCCATAAATTCTTGTTGTGAGTCAGTATGGACCCTCAGAGATTGGCGTTCCTCGTTTGTAGTAGAACAATTAACAATGTGATTGGTTACATTGGGTGATTGAGTTACAAGGCCAGTCATTGGCTGGTGGCAGTCATATGTCGCTTCTGTTTCCTGTTTGGGCTAAGGCAGGAAGTGACCACATCCAATCAGAGCCTTAAAAAGCCATCACATGATCAGGTTGGTCACATGCTGCTCTAGAAGTTTCTGCTGTACTCGAGGAACTCCATTACAGAAGTAAATTGTTTGCAAAGAATGTGTCGGCAACCTAATATTGTGAAATAATAAAAGTGGTGTCCTCAGAGCCGGGAACGGCGAGAGTGGTTCTCCATGCGATAAACATGGCTTCTCAGGAGCAGGAGACTGGCGCTCTCCACTTAGCGGTGGAATTGCTGGATCTGGGGGCTTTATTTTGCTGGATTAGTGTAATTCCATCTCTGCTTGATATACTACAGATAGAGTCCCCGCATGTCCCCTCCGCGCCGCCGCACCGCTCACCATCCATCCTCGCTCTCCATTCTGACAAATCACGTTTTCTCTTGCAGCTGAATTGCTGAAATGAGAAGAAACCTGATTTAGCCGTGTTCAGGCTGGCTGTTATTCAATATGTGCCTTGTTATATTACGGAATCTTCTGTAGCGAGTGACGGTCGTCTCTCCTGCCCGGCTAGCACGCCGCCTCGCCTCTCCCTGCTTTGTATTCCGGGAACCGTGCGGCAGATAACTCGCTTTATCACCAAACTCCTGAAACTTATGCTGATGTTCTGAAGACGAGCAGATTGGGGGAGAGATTTTATGGTGTCATCCGACACACGGCGTACAGAGAGGAAAAAAGGAGGCAGCCGCATGTATAGGCTGAGGAATGGCCGGTGCCGCCCAGTGTGCCGAGCTCTCAACGCTGATGGAGGACTCCATTGTCTGAATTTTATCAGAGGGACCTGTCCCTCTGTCTTCCTCATTTGTCCCTCTCTCAGGACTAATGTACAGATCTATGTATATATATTTTATCTAATGAATATGTGTATTGACACTAAACTTTACTCTCATTATTTAAATCGATATATTTCTTATTTTCAAATGTTAAAATGAAAAAAAAAAACAATGATAATAAAGAGGACCAGTGTGGTCGGAATGATAAAACTACATCTTTTGCTTCTGAATTCTTTGTGATATGCATGGTGAGAGGTGTGGTGGGGGCGTGGTTAGGGGTGTGTCTTAATTAAAGCATCCCTGTTTCTAATCTTAAAAATGTTGGGAGGTATGAAGTGGTATTGCTTAAAAAGAAATAAATATGGCATCCTCCAAATCTCTCCTTATAACCCGGGTGTCCTTTAACACATCAAAAGGTGTGAAAAAGTCAGTTTATCTCACTCTATGTGTACAGTTAGCATGGAAGAAGCATACAGTATATAGCAGGGGTAGGGAAGCTATGGCTCGGGAGGCAAATGTGGCTCCTTTGATGGCTGCATCTGACTCACAGTTAGGGGTTGATTCACTAAGCTACACGGCTCAGCGCAGCTCAGTGTGGCAGCGCAAGTAAAATGCCCACTACTGCTGTAGCATGCACTACTAACTTACTGGCGCTACCCCAAAACGATGCTGCTCCAATTGTTCCACTCTGAACCCTGACAAGTCCAGTGACTTTGTAGGACAAGATCCCCGCACTTTGGTTGGCCCAATAGACTGCCTGTCACTTGACAGGCAACCTATTGGGCCAAAGTGCGTGGATCTCGTCCTACAAAGTAAATCAGCCCCCAAGTCAGCTAGCTGATTGTACAGTAATATGTACGAACAGAGGCGCCAAGCAGAGTAAGACAATGTTCTAAAAATGATAAAAAGAGGGTGTCAAGGTGGACTTACCTCCCTCTGGTAGTGGACATATACTCAAATGCAGAGTAAAAAATATACAATTCACAGCTCCATAAAATCGCAACGCGTTTCGCGGTCAACAGTCCCGCTTCATCAGGCAGTATAGGAGCATATAAAACTGGTTCAGGTCCATAAAGCGTGTGAGCGCTGATTGTACAAGCTGTTAGTCAGTATTTCTCCTGTCTGGCTCTCGGGGAAATTGCTGATGTTACTGAAACCCAAAAGAAGCTGAAGATGTGTCTGACACTTCCACCGCCCAGAGGATCAACTGTGTACACATCACCATGGCAACAGGGGCGTCCCGGTTGAAAAATATTGTATGGCTCTCAGCGAAATACATTTTAAAATATGTGGTATTTATGGCTCTCTCAGCCAAAAAGGTTCCTGACCTCTGGTATAGTGTGTATGAGTATTCAGTTAGTGTTGGAGGACAATCCCTGATGGCACTTATTAGGTTATATGGACCAGGCCGGAGGGGCTTGGAGATATTCTATAATTTGGGGTAACGGTCAGCTACTGAGGCGCTACACCTGCTATTGCTGAAATTCTGTCTTGTCCCCATTTTTATTGCCTGATGAAGCGGGCCGGGCCTGCGAAACGCGTTGCACTGTTTTGGGGTACTAAGTAATAAATGTGACTACTATTCAGACAGTCTTTCGTGTCTGCTTTATGGAGGTAAGTCCACCACTTCCTCCCAGCAAATTTTAAAGTTTTTATCCACTTTTATCCTGCTGGCGCCTCTGTTCTCCTACTGGTCAGCTTTCGATGTCTTAGATTACCCAGAAACACAAATAGCATTTTCCCCGCTATGCGCTCTTTAGAGTCCCGAACCATGAAGCCTGGAGGCGCCTATCACACTTACCCCTTCAAATATCGGCAGTGATTTCCTCCGCTTTTCCAATCTTGCGCTTTGCCATTTTTTTCAGTTCAAATTTTTTATAACATTTTTTTGTATTATTATTATTATTTAGTAATTATATAGCGCAGACATGTTCCGCAGCGATGTACAGAGTACATTGTCTTGTCATTTGTATGTGATTTTTTTTCTTTTGTGCGTAATAATGAAGCTGATTTTGGTCTGGGTCACACTACAAGTACTTTTCTATGCGTTGCAGATTGGAAAGCTCTCGCTAAGGTAATGCTATGTGTGGGATCTCACCTGAGTGATGCGATTTGTAAAGAATCCCCCCTAGCATTACATTAGCAAGAGCTTCTCAAATCTCTGGCACTTAGAAAAGTGACCGTAGTGTGATCCAAGCCTTACATGTCAATAAATGTCAAATCTGCATGAGAAATCCTGATGTAAATGTTCTGCGTTTCTATTGACTTTTATGACTTGCAAATCGCACAATCGTACATGAAAAAAATGCTGAAAAACTAGATCGAAAATTTGGAGAAAAGAAAAACCAAGAGCCCAATATGGTGTAGTATGTTGGTATAACGATATCTGATATGAAAGGATGTAGTATATATACTCACAAAATTGGGCCGCTAAGGCAACCACTGGAACAGCATGCGGGGAGAATTGTAACCTGACCCCGCTCAGGTCTAAGAAGTCGCTCTCTGTAGATAGGAGAATGGGGATACACCCCTCCACCCGGGGTGGACTAGACAATTAGGTAATACGGTAACAGAGGCGCCAGGTAGCTGATTAGAGGTCGACACGTTGAGCCAAGAATATTGAATATTTTCACAAAATTCTAATGGGCTGAGATTTTGATTTTGGGGGTTTCATGAGGGCCTGAGCCCACTGCTGTGTTTTTAAAAAGCACAAGCATTTTTCAATTGTTTTTGAAACGCAGTTGATGCATTTTAATGCATTAAAACGCCTGAAAACACATGTCTAAAACGCTTCTAAAGCGTTTTTATGCATTTTTAAAAACGCAGCAGTGGGCTCAGGCTAAGTTGTAAGCTGTAATCATCAAAATTATAACAAATAAAGGCTTGGGATATCTGGCTTTGCATGTAATGAATCCATTTCCTAGATTAGTTTTACCTTTTAAGTTGAATTCCTGAAATAACTGGACTTTTGCACGATATCCTAATTTCTCGAGTTTCCCCTGTACATTGCAGTTTGCAGTAAAGTTGTATATTTGCTGTCTTTGTGTAGATATTTCATCACCTATGAGACGGGGTCCTCCTCTGTGTCTCCCGGAATTCAACCTCCGATGATTGGTGTTACGTCCCGCGTCCCTGGCGATTGTGAATAGTCGATTGCCACGTTCCTTTAATGGAATTTTCCCGTCTTTATTGGGAATACTTGGGGGACTGGAGGAGTAATTGCAGAAATGAAAGCCAAAGGCTTAAAGTAAAGCGATTATTTGTGATTACTGGGAAAATATTTATGCTTACTTCGACATTCTGCATTTAGCACCGTCCCTCGCTGCCGCCGTTTTCTATATACGTTTATCAGATTTTATGGCGTTCGCTGATTTCCTCGCTTTGCCCAGCGGAAGGAGATTAGCGAGGAGCAGAGCTCTGCCGGGCACCAGAACTATCTGCGGCGGGAATCGGCGACCTGCCGGGGCCTTTGTCACCTAAATTGGGATTCATTGGAGGCCGATCGCCAACATCAGCCGGGAGAACCTGTAAAATGTGATATTATTGTGAATCTGAGCAGAAAACGGATCAGCGAGTTGTTTGTAATTGGAGTTTATTAGCAGTTTCCTCCTCGCATGCTTGTGCCCAAATAAGAAGGCCGTAATTTACTAACGGCAAGACCAGAGATCCTCCGCGCTTTCCTAGCCCAGAATGCCAGTGGCCATTCAGCTACTCAGACTGCCGAATCTCTCTATAAAGTGCCACTCAGATGGGCCATATCTGATGGTAGTGAGAGTCCCTGTCTGCATGCTTGTTCCAGGTGTGGACGTCACATCTCGATGTCCTCAATGCTTCTCTGACACATAAAAAATGGGGATGCCAAACCTCGCGTTTGTCTGATGGGTGACTGGTGTTTGCAAGCATCAAATCACTTCTAAATGTAATCCCAATTCAGGATTTTGGGTAAGAGCTTGGAGGCGGGACAGGAGTTACTGTCAGGCCCGGGGCACACAGGAGCTGTTTCACCGGCACTCTGAAATCACCGCGAGTCCTACAGCGCTGGGCTAATGAAAGGCAATGGAAGTAAATCCACAAGAGCGATTTCCTCTAATCGCGGGGCGTGCTGCTTTTCTGAAGCGATTGGGCTTAAAGGGCACCAGAGACGAAGCACCCTCATGTATTTTACCATATATATCAGTGGGGACATTAGCAGGGCCGGATTTAAGCCAAGGCAATCTAGGCCATGGCCTAGGGCACCACAGGAGCAAGGGCACCAAAGCAGCAGGCTAAACTTGCAAATGCAGCAATGAAGGGAGATCAGGCTAGTGCCTGACCGCAGTACTCTGCTGCCAGCCGCCTGTGCAGCAGTCACCTTGCTCTCTGTGCATGTTTGCATTGTGGCCAGTGGCTATGGACTTGGGCAGCATTGGAGGCGGAAGGGAAGAGGAAGCTTCTGCACTTGAGATGAGCGGAGAAATGAGTGACACTGATGGCTGCTGCGGTGTGATGGTGAGCTGGCTACCTATACTGATAGGGGAAGGGGGGGGGGGAGGGATTAAGGGAACCATCTGGTTACCTATGCTGGAGGGAAGGGGGGAGGGGTCATCTCGCTACCTATGCTGGAGGGAAAGGGGGGGAGGGGTCATCTCGCTACCTATGCTGGAGGGAGGGCGGCTGGATGACAGTGGCCTTGGGCGGTAAAGAGTACAAATCCGGCCCTGAACATTAGAGAAAACACCTACCCTGCTCCCTGTTTCATTATTCACTGCTCAGCCTGCTTCTTATCAGCCCTGATAAAATCCCCGACTGAGCATTCAGTCTGGCTTTGCTGTAATGACTCAGCTATAATGATTCCTGAGCAGAGCCACAAGGGGGCAGACTTGGGCTTGAAAAGACAGCACAGAAGACAGACTGAGCTATAAATATTCCTGAGCAAAGCCAGACTGGGATTTTATCAGGGCTGTAACAAGCAGGCTGAGCAGTGCAGGATGAAACAGAGAGCAGGGTAGGTGTTTTCTCTAATGTCCCCACTGATATATATGGTAACATACACGAGGGTGCTTCGTCTCTGGTTCACTTTAAAGATAAAGTGAAGGATCGCTGCAAGATCGGTTTTCACTTTTTTTGTACAAAATGATTTTGCAGCAATTTTACTATCCAGAACCCCCAACTGATTGATCCGGGGGGGGGGGGGGGGGGGGGTTGATCCTCTGGTGATTGCAATCTGTGATTTGCAGTGGCCCAGCACTTAAAGTGGTGTCTTTATTAAATTGCTCTGTGACATTTGTCCGTGTTTGAGGAATCTATAAAAGGTGTTCAGCACCAGGGATCCTTTTGTTTTACCGCTCGGTAACTGCGACGCCTAAAATGTAATGGCCGCCCACATGCAGCGCGCTCCACCATGGGCCAAAACATTCCTGTGTTACTCAGCAGTCATGCAATAGCTCCTCGATGGAGAAACTGCCAGAACATCTGCTTAACAGACAACTCGGAGGCCAGAAGATCAGCAGGAGTATCTCTAACCCCTCCAGCACTTTGTTTGGCTCTATCAGTGTGACCAGCGACAGCGTTCCTTCATCCTCACATCTGATTTAGAGCTTGGGTTCCTTCTGACAAACAGGCAATACAATTAAATACACACCTGCTTTCTCTCAAAGGCAAAGATGGGAAAAGTATATCATTTTTATAAACATCCCAAATAACAAAGTAAAGAGGCTAAATTCAGGATTATTGGTAAAGGACACAAATCCCCGAGAATCTGAGTAAGGGCAAATACAACCCAGAAATTCCCAGCTTCCACCCCCTGTGTAACATCACGCAACGCGGCCACCATCTGTACGTCTTATTGTAATAATGGCCCCCTCTCTGTCCTGTCCATAAGCAGAACATCTCGCCGCCCTAAATTTCCCTCTCTCCAGAAACTGGCATGCATTGTAATGTAAGTAATGAGAGCCTATAATGAACAGTGGGGCAGTAATAAGGGCTCGTCATTGGGGTAGTGAGTAATTATGGGGGCACTAGAGTGGGGTCATTATAATAGGGTCATAATTATAGAGGCACATGGAGTTATAATGGGGACACTTTAATGGTGGCACAGGAAGCATGGGGACCACTATAATGGGGGCACATGGAGTAATAAGGGGGGTACTATAAATGAGTCACTATAATAGGAGCAATATAATGGGGGTCACAAATATAGGGGCACATCTAGTAAAGAAATGGGGGCCCTATATTGGGCAGATGAAGTAATACCAGCTAGAACAGCAATGGAGAGAAACACCCCTAATGTTAGAGGAAATACCGGCGCCCCCCTCTGAGGGGTATAAAAGATGGCAGCTTCGGTATTCCTGTTAGCGGAGTTCTTAGTGCCACGATGAAGTCGTTAGCTGAGGTGCCGGGTGGGAGGCTCTGTCTACTTAACCAGTTGTGTTTGCATTATTTGCGTTTGTTCTCGGTTCATAATATTGCCTCTATCTATTCTATTATTTGCTTTAGTGAAGAGGAACCTTTGAATGAGTGATGATCGAATCCCGCAGAACTGGCGCCTCTCGCCAATCGTCCCACTTTCCGTGGCGGGCTTGTGTGATACTACATCACTGACACGGATATGTGACACGCGCTCACATCCGTCCTGCCATTCTCCGCACGCGTTTCATGTCTTCTCCCGAATACTTGCCTTTAATTTGCTTTTACACGGGTGTAAAACTCGCTGCGCCAGCCTTTTCCTTTCATGCGTTACGTCTCTCAGCTTTTTTTAACAGTTCCTGAGCATCGTTAAAAGTGTTAAACTTTAAAGACAAGCTGTGGTTTCCCCGCGCCATTGTCGTTTGTCAGTTCTCGCTTACATAAACCGCTCCAAAGTCTTCGCTGCTGATGGCGTCTCTTTTTGTGTGTGATGTCATCACAGTGTGACCTCGCCCCCATGCCGGTTGGCTTCTAAATGATGTAGACATTACAGGAAGAGTGATGGCGCAATAACCCGCGTAAATGTCAGCTAGACTTGCAAGCTTGGAATTTTGTGAAGTTAAAACAAAAACAATTCTAAACATTTTTGCACCAAAGGCCTGCCAACAATTCTCCGTGTGACTGCGGCTCAGCTGCGCTCGTTCTGATGTCTTCATTTCGTCCCTGACACCTTGCGTTCCCGGCTTTTTAATTGCTTTCCGCCCTTTTAAAACAGAAGTGTAATATTTTTATTTGATGAAAGCGGTTGTATCCGCTCGTAATGTCAGCAAATCGAGGCGTAATTGGAGATGGATTGGCTGTCGGTTGCCCGGTGACTGCGGGGACGACGCAGCGAGAGGTGACGGTTTGTCCTGTGCCAATTTCCTACAAAAACTTTGAAAGAAAGATCTATTTTATTGTTGGGATTTGACACGTTTAATGAAGGCAGAGGAAATATAGGAGCCTTGAAACTATATATATATAAAAAGCCTTGCATTGCTTCCACGAGAATCTGGGACAGACTGCCGGGAACAGAGTAATTTAATTCTAACCATTTCTCTTTTGATCTCCATAATATAGTTTAGAACTTTTTTCAGAAAAAGTGAAGTTCTGAAAAATGCAATCTAGGCTGAATTCTGCAACGGCGGAACTTCAGATTTATTTCTCCTATCTAGTTAGAAATTAGGATGGACCCAATTTAAGCTATTTTCGGTACAAAAACAAAAAATCAGACCAGGAGGACCATCAGAAACCGTCAGATCTGGACTCTATACATCCATACAGGGTACATGTCAGGGCCCTCTTGGACCCCCATACATACGAGATAAGCTTTGGGGCCTCTGCTGCCCCCAAGCTACATGACTTTGGTTCCACCATGTGAGCACTTGGCACTGGACCTGGGAATTAGATATTAGATCTATTACATTGTTTTGTATTTGGGCCACCTGACTGTTGAGGTTTATAGCACTTCTGCATTATTTTTAGCAAACTGTAACCCGAATTGATACCTGTCTTTCATTGTCCCTTTCAGTTTTGGCACAGAGTCCTCTGTTTCTCTGCCAAATCTTCATCTTTAGTGAGACCTGCCCAATCCCACCTTAAACTGGTCACAGCCGCATTTGAAGACAATCTTCCAAAGCTCCCTGGACCCATGTAGAGTCACTGGTCCAGCTGTGCCCTGCTTCATCTTCTGGCCACACTCCTAGCTGTTTCTATTTTCTTCATGCAAAAGTTCTACTGGACATGGCCTTACCGATGCATCCCCATCTGCATATGGTTGTCTATGGCCACAACACTTTGTTCTATTGTACGTGGCCTTACCCGTGCATCCCCATCTGCATATGGTTGTCTATGGCCACAACACTTTGTTCTATTGTACGTGGCCTTACCCGTGCATCCCCATCTGCATATGATTGTCTATGGCCACAACACTTTGTTCTATTGTACGTGGCCTTACCCGTGCATCCCCATCTGCATATGGTTGTCTATGGCCACAACACTTTGTTCTATTGTACGTGGCCTTACCCGTGCATCCCCATCTGCATATGGTTGTCTATGGCCACAACACTTTGTTCTATTGTACGTGGCCTTACCCGTGCATCCCCATCTGCATATGATTGTCTATGGCCACGACACTTTGTTCTATTGTACGTGGCCTTACCCATGCATGCCCCATCTGCATATGGTTGTCTATGGCCACGACACTTTGTTCTATTGTACGTGGCCTTACCCGTGCATCCCCATCTGCATATGGTTGTCTATGGCCACGACACTTTGTTCTACTGGGCATGGCCTTATCCGTGCCGCTCGATCTGGATGTGCTTGTCCATGGAAATCGCCCAAAGAAACCAATTTGGCACGCTTGGTATTTATAGCTTCAGTCCCATTCCTGGAGGCACAAATCACAAACATTCTTCAGGAAGGTTTTGGGAACATACTTAAAATTTCAACACCTCTCGAGTCTCCTCATACAGTCCGCTTCCTCTCATCGGTGGAATGTTCTGGCACGTTCTACAGCAGGTTGTACTTATCAATAGAAGAAAAAGTAAATGTCCGCACTGGTCCAAAAGAGTCTACTTTATTGTTGTATGTATGCAAAAATCCATGACATCACACAGCTGACATGTTTCGGACCCTCAATCCTTAATCAGAGCTATGACTAAGGACTGAGGGTCCGAAACATGTCAGCTGTGTGATGTCATGGATTTTTGCATACATACAACAATTAAGTAGTCTCTTTTGGAGCAGTGCGGACCATTCCTTTTTCTTCTATTGCTGCTGTGTTGGAGTTTTGGTAACTTGGCCGAGCCCGGTGCAGAGGCTGTGTGGGGTGAAGAGGTATCCACCATTTTTGTTGTGTGCAGGTTGTACTCATCAAATGCAATATTGGAGCCTTCGTGCGAGCAAGAGTGACCACCAAAGCTGCGATCCTCCCTATACTGTCACCATTCATCTACAGTTACTACATCTGAGGACACGTTGTTGTTGTGTGAAGGTGTAGATTGTTGGACAGATAACATACGGTAATCACAATCCATATAGGTTTGTTAAGAATCGGTTGTCGGTTGATGAACACAACACACATTAGACAAGTAAGTAGAATTATGTGTGGCGTACAGTATTGCACCCCTTTGCATGCGCTCTGATTGTCTCTCTGTATCGCATTAACACACACGGTTCATGTTGGCAAGCTACTATAATGTTCTTCTATCTCCCCAAATCTCAGTGGCTAAGGGTATTAATTGCTCCTGCTTTGTGCTGGGACATATCACCCCTGAAAACGAAAATGCCTTGTCTGATGCTGTTTGGATACAGTTTACAATGTCACTACCTGTCTTTGGGAGGTAAGGGAAGTTATTTTACCGTAAATAGGTTTCAGAACTTTTATCTGTTTTATGCACAAATCAGCACAACAGTATAAATGTCGTTATCACTCTCACTTTCTATATATTCTTCAGTCTTCTCTCCTCTTTTAGGCTTGAGGAGCATAAATACACACATTATAGTTCTTCTCTACCAAAAAAAAGAGTTGCTATGATTGTCCCACGTTTTCTGTTCATTCCTGAACTCCCTGAATCTCGGCCTGGTGTACACCTACTACCAGAGAAGCCTGAAACATGTCAGGGAATACCTCAGATGCTGCCTCCAATATGGTGGATATTTTGCCCACCATGATGTTTCACTATCAGTGGACTAGTACAGAGTCCCTTGGACCCCCCTCTAACACTCCAACACCCACCCACCAGCACCAGTTCACAGAATCAGCACCAGTTCTCCCAGCACTCTGCATCTGATCAACTCCTGACGCCTGTCGGGCGACATTCCTCAGATGTGTGTACGCACCTTTCCATTACGTCTGCTCCAATCTCTGGAACGTCTGGTATTCATAGAATGATCTCTCTGCAGATAACCTCTCACATTTATTATCAGTTTATATTCTACAATCTTCCTTCAGGGTCGCGTGGGGTGTGAATTATGGGTGACGGCAGCGCGCTCCGCCCGCCCATGTGAACCCTAATGACCCCATAACTAATGCAACCATCACCCCCTTACCTCCTCATCCCCTTCATCAGCCTTCCAATCCACTTGGCAAATATCGATTTTCGATAGCACACAAGCGATTGCACTCACGTTATTTAAACTCTACATGACCAGGTCATCGCAGCCAGTCTCGCGCACACGTGTCGTAACATTTAGCCGATTCGGAAGACAGAAGTTGATGAGTCTCCGGAAAGGTTACGGAGAAGTCACAGGAGCCGGAGTGGAGCTAATTAGGAGCGGTGAAGTTTACTCCGCATCGTATTGCGACTTTGTATCAAATCATTAGGCCCGGAACCTTCTGCCTCTTCCCGACTTCCACAAATCAACACGCTCTAATTTATTCCCCCAATTTTTTTTTCTCCACAGAGGGAAAAACATCCCTTGAAAAAGCGACTTCTGGCTGATGTTTTTGAAATGCCATTAACAAGATTTAATTGTGTATTTTCTGTGTCAGCCGACTTCAAACATCTCATTAATAGTCGCGAGGCATCTCTAGCCGGAGAAAGCGTGACGTTCCAATATATTTCTGTCAATCACGGAACTTAATATACGCCGGAAGGTGCAGACTCCGCTGTTCTGCGCGCACCGCGGCCAGGGAACGGCGAATGAGGCCGCATTCCAGGAATGAGGCGGCGAGATCGATGCGTTCCTGCCGCTTTCTGTGCAGAATAACATACCTAACGTCCTCCGAACCGCTCTCAGATCAGCCGCAGCAGATAAAGCGTTTAATATCCGTATTTCTAGTCGGTCACTCTGATTCTGTTTCAGACTCGGCCAAACAGAATTTGACTAATTGATGTCCCGTTTTGTCAACTGCATAACGAATCTTCCCGCTTTGTTTCGAAAAGCGTCTGCTACGTATATAGCAAGTATTGGGGAAACTATTCTACATTTTACCCGCAGCTGTATTCTGCATAACTCATGTGAACAACCCCTTACAGTTAGCTGGATCTTTAATAAGGGGTTCAGAAGCCCCCTGCTCTCTACGGAGCCCCCCTTTAATACAGAAGCCTCTGCTCTGTCCGGTATCCCACTTTAATACAGAAGCCCCCTGCTCTGTCCGGAGCCCCCCTTTAATACAGAAGCCCCCTGATCTGTCCGGTATCCCCCTTTGATACAGAAGCCCCCTGCTTTGTCCGGAGCCCCCTTTGTTATAGAAGCCCCCTGCTCTGTCCAGTATCCCAATTTAATGCATAAGCCCCCTGCTCTGTCCAGAGCCCCCCTTTAATGCATAAGCCCCCTGCTCTGTCTAGAGCCCCCCTTTAATGCATAACCCCCTGCTCTGTCCAGAGCCCCCCTTTAATACAGAAGCCCCCTGCTCTGTCCGGTATCCCCCTTTAATGCATAAGCCCCTGCTCTGTCCGGTATCCCCCTTTAATACAGAAGCCCCCTGCTCTGTCTGGAGCCCCCCTTTAATACAGAAGCCCCATGCTCTGTTCAGAGACCCCCTTTAATACAGAAGCCCCCTGCTCTGTCCGGAGCCCCCCTTTAATGCATAAGCCCCCTGCTTTGTCCAGAGCCCCCCTTTAATACAGAAGCACCCTGCTCTGTCCAGAGCCCCCCTTTAATACAGAAGCCCCTGCTCTGTCCGGAGCCCCCCTTTAATACAAAAGCCCCCTGCTCTGTCCGGAGCCCCCCTTTACTAAAGGGTTCAGAATAACTTGTGTGTTTCCAGCACAGTGGCTGTTCCTTTAGCCGTTTTCTCCGTCATTCGGCGTATGGCGTCTTTCTGGAAAATGGCGGCTGGGGACGCTATTAGCGCGGTGATTGCAATTTGAATGCAGGGAGAGCAATTTGTGTGTCCTTCTCTGCCTGACAGAATGGTCTGCTAATTGCTCTTCTTTCTACGGAGGGAGAGATTAAATATCATAAATGTGAATGATGGCGATTCCGCGCTCAGATGGTGATTTAGCGTGTTTGTGGAACGCTGTCTTCCTGGGGAAACAGCGGGACGAAACGCACATTCTGCTGCAGAGGAAGACAGACAAGCTAATCGCCTCTGAAAACGGGTGCAATCTCGCCCGCATCAGCTTCATGCAGCAATCTCCCCCGCACCAGCATCATGCAGCAATCTCCCCCGCACCGGCATCATGCAGCAATCTCCCCCGCACCGGCATCATGCAGCAATCTCCCCCGCACCAGCATCATGCAGCAATCTCTCCCGCACCGGCATCATGCAGCAATCTCCCCCGCACCGGCATCATGCAGCAATCTCCCCCGCACCGGCATCATGCAGCAATCTCCCCCGCACCGGCATCATGCAGCAATCTCCCCCGCACCGGCATCGTGCAGCAATCTCCCCCACACCGGCATCATGCAGCAATCTCCCCCGCACCGGCATCATGCAGCAATCTCCCCCGCACCGGCATCATGCAGCAATCTCCCCCGCACCGGCATCATGCAGCAATCTCCCCCGCACCAGCATCATGCAGCAATCTCTCCCGCACCGGCATCATGCAGCAATCTCCCCCGCACCGGCATCATGCAGCAATCTCCTCTGCACCGGCATCATGCAGCAATCTCCCCCGCACCGGCATCATGCAGCAATCTCCCCCGCACCGGCATCATGCAGCAATCTCCCCCGCACCGGCAATCTCCCCCGCACCGGCATCATGCAGCAATCTCCCCCGCACCGGCATCATGCAGCAATCTCCCCCGCACCGGCATCATGCAGCAATCTCACCTGCACCGGCATCATGCAGCAATCTCCCCCGCACCGGCATCATGCAGCAATCTCCCCCGCACCTGCTTCATGCAGCAATCTCCCCCGCACCGACATCATGCAGCAATCTCCTCTGCACCGGCATCATGCAGCAATCTCCTCTGCACCGGCATCATGCAGCAATCTCCCCCGCACCGGCATCATGCAGCAATCTCCCCTGCACCGGCATCATGCAGCAATCTCCCCCGCACCGGCATCATGCAGCAATCTCCCCCGCACCGGCATCATGCAGCAATCTCCCCCGCACCGGCATCATGCAGCAATCTCCCCCGCACCGGCATCATGCAGCAATCTCCCCCGCACCGGCATCATGCAGCAATCTCCCCCGCACCGGCATCATGCAGTAATCTCTCCCGCACCGGCATCATGCAGCAATCTCCCCCGCACCGGCTTCATGCAGCCATCTCCCCCGCACCAGCATCATGCAGCAATCTCCCCCACACCGGCTTCATGCAGCAATCTCCCCCGCACCAGCATCATGCAGCAATCTCCTCTGCACCGGCATCATGCAGCAATCTCCCCCGCACCGGCATCATGCAGCAATCTCCCCCGCACCGGCATCATGCAGCAATCTCCTCTGCACCGGCATCATGCAGCAATCTCCCCCGCACCGGCATCATGCAGCAATCTCCCCCGCACCAGCATCATGCAGCAATCTCCTCTGCACCGGCATCATGCAGCAATCTCCCCCGCACCGGCATCATGCAGCAATCTCCTCTGCACCGGCATCATGCAGCAATCTCCCCCACACCGGCATCATGCAGCAATCTCCCCCGCACCGGCATCATGCAGCAATCTCCCCCGCACCGGCATCATGCAGCAATCTCCCCCGCACCGGCATCATGCAGCAATCTCCCCCGCACCGGCTTCATGCAGCAATCTCCCCCGCACCGGCATCATGCAGCAATCTTCTCTGCACCGGCATCATGCAGCAATCTCCCCCGCACCGGCATCATGCAGCAATCTCCCCCGCACCGGCATCATGCAGCAATCTCCCCCGCACCGGCATCATGCGGCAATCTCCCCCGCACCGGCATCATGCGGCAATCTCCCCCGCACCGGCATCATGCGGCAATCTCCCCCGCACCGGCATCATGCGGCAATCTCCCCCGCACCGGCATCATGCGGCAATCTCCCCCGCACCGGCATCATGCGGCAATCTCCCCCGCACCGGCATCATGCGGCAATCTCCCCCGCACCGGCATCATGCTGCAATCTTCCCCGCACCGGCATCATGCAGCAATCTCCCCCGCACCGGCATCATGCGGCAATCTCCCCCGCACCGGCATCATGCGGCAATCTCCCCCGCACCGGCATCATGCGGCAATCTCCCCCGCACCGGCATCATGCTGCAATCTCCCCCGCACCGGCATCATGCAGCAATCTCCCCCGCACCGGCATCATGCAGCAATCTCCCCCGCACCGGCATCATGCAGCAATCTCCCCCGCACCGGCATCATGCAGTAATCTCTCCCGCACCGGCATCATGCAGCAATCTCCCCCGCACCGGCATCATGCGGCAATCTCCCCCGCACCGGCATCATGCTGCAATCTCCCCCGCACCGGCATCATGCAGCAATCTCCCCCGCACCGGCATCATGCAGCAATCTCCCCCGCACCGGCATCATGCAGCAATCTCCCCCCCACCTGCATCATGCAGCAATCTCCCCCGCACCAGCATCATGCAGCAATCTCCCCCCCACCTGCATCATGCAGCAATCTCCCCCGCACCGGCATCATGCAGCAATCTCCCCCGCACCGGCATCATGCAGCAATCTCCCCGCAGCGGCATTATGCAGCAATCTCCCCCGCACCAGCATCATGCAGCAATCTCCCCCCCACCGGCATCATGCTGCAATCTCCCCCGCACCGGCATCATGCAGCAATCTCCCCCGCACCGGCATCATGCAGCAATCTCCCCCGCACCGGCATCATGCTGCAATCTCCCCCGCACCGGCATCATGCTGCAATCTCCCCCGCACCGGCATCATGCAGCAATCTCCCCCGCACCGGCATCATGCTGCAATCTCCCCCGCACCGGCATCATGCTGCAATCTCCCCCGCACCGGCATCATGCAGCAATCTCCCCCGCACCGGCATCATGCAGCAATCTCCCCCGCACCGGCATCATGCAGCAATCTCCCCCCCACCTGCATCATGCAGCAATCTCCCCCGCACCGGCATCATGCAGCAATCTCCCCCGCACCGGCATCATGCAGCAATCTCCCCCGCACCGGCATCATGCAGCAATCTCCCCCGCACCGGCTTCATGCAGCAATCTCCCCCGCACCGGCATCATGCAGCAATCTCCCCCGCACCGGCATCATGCAGCAATCTCCCCCGCACCGGCATCATGCTGCAATCTCCCCCGCACCGGCATCATGCAGCAATCTCCCCCGCACCGGCATCATGCAGCAATCTCCCCCGCACCGGCATCATGCAGCAATCTCCCCCCCACCTGCATCATGCAGCAATCTCCCCCGCACCGGCATCATGCTGCAATCTCCCCCGCACCGGCATCATGCAGCAATCTCCCCCGCACCGGCATCATGCAGCAATCTCCCCCGCACCGGCATCATGCTGCAATCTCCCCCGCACCGGCATCATGCTGCAATCTCCCCCGCACCGGCATCATGCAGCAATCTCCCCCGCACCGGCATCATGCAGCAATCTCCCCCGCACCGGCATCATGCAGCAATCTCCCCCCCCACCTGCATCATGCAGCAATCTCCCCCGCACCGGCATCATGCAGCAATCTCCCCCGCACCGGCATCATGCAGCAATCTCCCCCGCACCGGCATCATGCAGCAATCTCCCCCGCACCGGCATCATGCAGCAATCTCCCCTGCACCGGCATCATGCAGCAATCTCCCCCGCACCGGCATCATGCGGCAATCTCCCCCGCACCGGCATCATGCGGCAATCTCCCCCGCACCGGCATCATGCGGCAATCTCCCCCGCACCGGCATCATGCTGCAATCTCCCCCGCACCGGCATCATGCAGCAATCTCCCCCGCACCGGCATCATGCAGCAATCTCCCCCGCACCGGCATCATGCTGCAATCTCCCCCGCACCGGCATCATGCTGCAATCTCCCCCGCACCGGCATCATGCAGCAATCTCCCCCGCACCGGCATCATGCAGCAATCTCCCCCGCACCAGCATCATGCAGCAATCTCCCCGCAGCGGCTTCATGCAGCAATCTCCCCCGCACCGGCATCATGCAGCAATCTCCCCCGCACCGGCATCATGCAGCAATCTCCCCCGCACCAGCATCATGCAGCAATCTCCCCGCAGCGGCTTCATGCAGCAATCTCCCTCGCAGCGGCTTCATGCAGCAATCTCCCCCGCACCGGCATCATGCAGCAATCTCCCCCCCACCTGCATCATGCAGCAATCTCCCCCGCACCGGCATCATGCAGCAATCTCCCCCGCACCGGCATCATGCAGCAATCTCCCCCGCACCGGCATCATGCAGCAATCTCCCCCGCACCGGCATCATGCGGCAATCTCCCCCGCACCGGCATCATGCAGCAATCTCCCCCGCACCGGCATCATGCAGCAATCTCCCCCCCACCTGCATCATGCAGCAATCTCCCCGCACCGGCATCGTGCAGCAATCTCCCCCGCACCGGCATCATGCAGCAATCTCCCCCGCACCGGCATCATGCAGCAATCTCCCCCGCACCGGCATCATGCAGCAATCTCCCCCGCACCGGCATCATGCAGCAATCTCCCCCGCACCGGCATCATGCGGCAATCTCCCCCGCACCGGCATCATGCAGCAATCTCCCCGCAGCGGCTTCATGCAGCAATCTCCCCCGCACCGGCATCATGCAGCAATCTCCCCCGCACCGGCATCATGCAGCAATCTCCCCCGCACCAGCATCATGCAGCAATCTCCCCGCAGCGGCTTCATGCAGCAATCTCCCTCGCAGCGGCTTCATGCAGCAATCTCCCCCGCACCGGCATCATGCAGCAATCTCCCCCCCACCTGCATCATGCAGCAATCTCCCCCGCACCGGCATCATGCAGCAATCTCCCCCGCACCGGCATCATGCAGCAATCTCCCCCGCACCGGCATCATGCAGCAATCTCCCCCGCACCGGCATCATGCAGCAATCTCCCCGGCACCGGCACCATGCGGCAATCTCCCCCGCACCGGCACCATGCGGCAATCTCCCCCGCACCGGCATCATGCAGCAATCTCCCCCGCACCGGCATCATGCTGCAATCTCCCCCGCACCGGCATCATGCAGCAATCTCCCCCGCACCGGCATCATGCAGCAATCTCCCCCGCACCGGCATCATGCAGCAATCTCCCCCGCACCGGCATCATGCAGCAATCTCCCCGGCACCGGCACCATGCAGCAATCTCCCCCGCACCGGCACCATGCGGCAATCTCCCCCGCACCGGCATCATGCAGCAATCTCCCCCGCACCGGCATCATGCTGCAATCTCCCCCGCACCGGCATCATGCAGCAATCTCCCCCGCACCGGCATCATGCAGCAATCTCCCCCGCACCGGCATCATGCAGCAATCTCCCCCCCACCTGCATCATGCAGCAATCTTTCCTGGCAAATGTACAAAATTCTTTTACAGAGTCAGAGCCTAAACTTTCTAAATGTCGACTAAACAGAGACTCTTTAGCCATTTATTTGGTTTTTGTTTTGTTTTGCTTTTACTTCATTATATGGGGCTCAGTCCATAAAAATAAACATTACACATATGTTCTTACTCTCTTAATCAGGAAAAGGTGCATACTTACAAATGAAGGCATTTCTCTCTTTTTTTTTCTGAAACAGAACGTAATGTTTAGAAAACTGGAAATAGTAAAGTGTGTTTCCTTGGAAGTAACAGTCTCCAGCCCGAGATATAATAAAATAGCAGAAAAGTCCACAATGATATCAAACCGATGTCCGGCCACAGCTGCGTGCTGCCTGCGTAACATTCCCCCTCGATTCCTCCTGATCACAAAATGCACCTTGAAAACAGAATGACATATAAGAGTGCAGGCTGTTACATACCAGAAACCACCACCAATGTTCAAGAACAGAACACCGTGCCTGCTATTGGTTCACCCCACTCTTGTGTGCCCACCACCAGCAAGAATCACACACACCTGGTACAGTGCTTACCTGGACTGTTATAGGCAGCTATGGCACATATGCTCCAGACTCCCAGAGTCACTAAGCATCAAACACTCTTATGCAATCCCTACAAACTTAAAAGGCAGTAGTGTGAAACCATAAGATAACTTTATTTCAATTAAAACTAGCGTTACTCACAAACACTCAGTAAAATTGTGCATATCACAGAGAGGAAATCTCCTCCAACATCTAGCACTGGTCACTTCCTGCCTGCAAGGAAGCACGGATAGAAGGCACAGAGCAGAGCAACACTCGTGACCGCCACCCCCGAGGAAGCAGACCTAGTAAATACAGGGCGGAGCAGCGCTTGTTACCGCCACCCCTGAGGTAGCCCAGCTAGTAGATACAGGGCGGAGCAGCACTTGTGACCGCCACCCCTGAGGTAGCCCAGCTAGTAAATGCAGGGCGGAGCAGCACTTGTGACCGCCACTCCTGAGGAAGCACAGCTAGTAGATACAGGGCAGAGCAGTACTTGTGACCAATACCCCTGAGGAAGCAGAGCTAGAAAATACAGTGCAGAGCAGCGCTTGTGACCGACACCCCTGAGGAAGCACAGCTAGTAGATACAGGGTGGAGCAGCACTTGTGACCGCCAGCATTGAGGAAGCGCAGCTAGTAGATACAGGGCAGAGCACCACTTGTGACCATCACACCTGAGGAAGCACAGCTAGTAGATACAGGGCAGAGCAGCACTTGTGACCGCCACCCCTGAGGAAGCACAGCTAGTCGATACAGGGCAGAGCAGCACTTGTGACCGCCACCCCTGAGGAAGCACAGGGTGGAGCAGCACTTGTGACCGCCACCCCTGAAGAAGCACAGCTAGTCGATACAGGGCGGAGCAGCACTTGTGACCGCCACCCCTGAGGAAGCACAGCTAGTAGATACAGGGCAGAGCAGCACTTGTGACCGCCACCCCTGAGGAAGTGCAGTAAATAGAGGGCAGAGCAGCACTTGTGACCAATACCCCTGAGGAAGCACAGCTAGTAGATACAGGGCGGATCAGCACTTGTGACCGCCACCCCTGAGGAAGCGCAGGAAATAGAGGGCAGAGCAACACTTGTGACCGCCACTCCTGAGGAAGCACAGCTAGTAGATACAGGGCGGAGCAGCACTTGTGACCGCCACCCCCGAGGAAGCACAGCTAGTAGATACAGGGCGGAGCAGCACTTGTGACCGCCACCCTTGAGGAAGCACAGTAAATAGAGGGCAGAGCAGCACTTGTGACCGCCACCCCTGAGGAAGCGCAGTAAATAGAGGGCAGAGCAACACTTGTGACCATCACCCCTGAGGAAGCACAGCTAGTAAATACAGGGCGGAGCAGCACTTGTGACCGCCACCCCCGAGGAAGCACAGATAGTAGATACAGGGCGGAGCAGCACTTGTGATCGCCACCCCAGAGGAAGCACAGCTAGTAGATACAGGGCGGAGCAGCACTTGTGACCACCACCCCGAGGAAACACAGCTAGTAAATGCAGGGCAGAGCAGCACTTGTGACCACCACCCCAGAGGAAGCACAGCTAGTAGATACAGGGCAGAGCAACACTTGTGACCATCACCCCTGAGGAAGCACAGCTAGTAGGTACAGGGCGGAGCAGCACTTGTGACCACCACCCCAGAGGAAGCACAGCTAGTAGATACAGGGCGGAGCAGCAGTTGTGACCTCCACCCCCGAGGAAGCACAGCTAGTAAATGCAGGGCGGAGCAGCACTTGTGACCACCACCCCCGAGGAAGCACAGCTAGTAGATACAGGGTGGAGCAGCACTTGTGACCGCCACCCCTGAGGAAGCACAGCTAGTAGATACAGGGTGGAGCAGCACTTGTGACTGCCACCCCCAAGGAAGCACAGCTAGTAGATACAGGCCGGAGCAGCACTTGTGACCGCCACCCCGAGGAAGCACAGCTAGTAGATACAGGGTGAAGCAGCACTTGTGACCGCCACCCCAGAGGAAGCACAGCTAGTAGATACAGGGTGGAACAGCAGTTGTGACAGCCACCCCTGAGGAAGCACAGCTAGTAAATGCAGGGCGGAGCAGCACTTGTGTACAGCCACCCCGGAGGAAGCACAGCTAGTAGATACAGGGCGGAGCAGCACTTGTGACCACCACCCCGAGGAAGCACAGCTAGTAAATAGAGGGCGGAGCAGCACTTGTGTACAGCCACCCCTGAGGAAGCACAGCTAGTAGATACAGGCCGGAGCAACACTTGTGACCGCCACCCCGAGGAAGCACAGCTAGTAGATACAGGGTGGAGCAGCACTTGTGATTGCCACCCCAGAGGAAGCACAGCTAGTAGATACAGGGCGGAGCAGCACTTGTGTATAGCCACCCCTGAGGAAGCACAGCTAGTAGATACAGGGCGGAGCAGGACTTGTGACTGTCACCCCTGAGGAAGCACAGCTAGTAGATGCAGGGCGGAGCAGCACTTGTGACTGCCACCCCTGAGGAAGCACAGCTAGTAGATACAGGGTGGAGCAGCACTTGTGACCACCACCCCACAGGAAGCACAGCTAGTAGATACAGGGCGGAGCAGCACTTGTGACCGCCACCCCCGAGGAAGCACAGCTAGTAGGTACAGGGCACAGCAGCACTTGTGACCTCCACCCCTGAGGAAGCACAGCTAGTAAATACAGGGCAGAGCAGGACTTGTGACCTCCACCCCTGAGGAAGCACAGCTAGTAGATACAGGGTGGAGCAGCACTTTTGACCACCACCCCTGAGGAAGCACAGCTAGTAGTTACAGGGCAGAGCAGGACTTGTGACCGCCACCCCTGAGGAAGCACAGCTAGTAGATACAGGGCAGAGTAGCACTTGTGTACAGCCACCCCTGAGGAAGCACAGCTAGTAGATACAGGGCGGAGCAGCACTTGTGACTGCCACCGCAGAGGAAGCACAGCTAGTAGATGCAGGGCGGAGCAGCACTTGTGACCACCACCCCGAGGAAGCACAGCTAGTAAATAGAGGGCAGAGTAGCGCTTGTGACCACCACCCCGAGGAAGCACAGCTAGTAGATACAGGGCAGAGCAGCACTTGTGATCGCCACCCCTGAGGAAGCACAGCTAGTAGATACAGGGCGGAACAGCACTTGTGATCGCCACCCCTGAGGAAGCACAGCTAGTAGATACAGGGCGGAGCAGCACTTGTTTACAGCCACCCCTGAGGATGCACCGCTAGTAGATACAGGGCGGAGCAGCACTTGTGACCACCACCCCGAGGAAGCACAGCTAGTAAATAGAGGGCGGAGCAGCACTTGTGTACAGCCACCCCTGAGGAAGCACAGCTAGTAGATACAGGCCGGAGCAGCACTTGTGACCGCCACCCCGAGGAAGCACAGCTAGTAGATACAGGGTGGAGCAGCACTTGTGATCGCCACCCCAGAGGAAGCACAGCTAGTAGATACAGGGCGGAGCAGCACTTGTGTACAGCCACCCCTGAGGAAGCACAGCTAGTAGATACAGGGCGGAGCAGGACTTGTGACTGTCACCCCTGAGGAAGCACAGCTAGTAGATGCAGGGCGGAGCAGCACTTGTGACTGCCACCCCTGAGGAAGCACAGCTAGTAGATACAGGGTGGAGCAGCATTTGTGACCACCACCCCAGAGGAAGCACAGCTAGTAGATACAGGGCGGAGCAGCACTTGTGTACAGCCACCCCTGAGGAAGCACAGCTAGTAGATACAGGGCGGAGCAGCACTTGTGTACAGCCACCCCTGAGGAAGCACAGCTAGTAGATACAGGGCGGAGCAGGACTTGTGACCGTCACCCCTGAGGAAGCACAGCTAGTAGATACAGGGTGGAGCAGCACTTGTAACCACCACCCCGAGGAAGCACAGCTAGTAGATACGGGGCGGAGCAGCACTTGTGTACAGCCACCCCTGAGGAAGCACAGCTAGTAGATACAGGGCGGAGCAGCACTTGTGTACAGCCACCCCTGAGGAAGCACAGCTAGTAGATACAGGGTGGAGCAGCACTTGTAACCACCACCCCGAGGAAGCACAGCTAGTAGATACGGGGCGGAGCAGCACTTGTGTACAGCCACCCCTGAGGAAGCACAGCTAGTAGATACAGGGCGGAGCAGCACTTGTGACTGCCACCCCTGAGGAAGCACAGCTAGTAGATACAGGGCGGAGCAGGACTTGTGACCGTCACCCCTGAGGAAGCACAGCTAGTAGATACAGGGTGGAGCAGCACTTGTAACCACCACCCCGAGGAAGCACAGCTAGTAGATACAGGGCGGAGCAGCACTTGTGTACAGCCACCCCTGAGGAAGCACAGCTAGTAGATACAGGGTGGAGCAGCACTTGTAACCACCACCCCGAGGAAGCACAGCTAGTAGATACGGGGCGGAGCAGCACTTGTGTACAGCCACCCCTGAGGAAGCACAGCTAGTAGATACAGGGCGGAGCAGCACTTGTGACTGCCACCCCTGAGGAAGCACAGCTAGTAGATACAGGGCGGAGCAGGACTTGTGACTGTCACCCCTGAGGAAGCACAGCTAGTAGATACAGGGTGGAGCAGCACTTGTGACCACCACCCCAAGGAAGCACAGCTAGTAGATACAGGGCGGAGCAGCACTTGTGACCACCACCCCCGAGGAAACACAGCTAGTAGATACAGGGCGGAGCAGCACTTGTGTACAGAGCAGTAGTTGTGAAAACTAAGGTCACATGTGGAATACTTTTGTGACGTCTGCTTAGAAATAATGATTTGTGGGTATTAGCTTTCCTAATGTCCGGAAAACGTGCCGATATTTTTCTGACACGGAGGAATGCCAGTAACCGGCCTTGACAACAGCTTGCAGTTAGATTTGCATTAATTTTCAGGTGTTTGCGCCTCTCTGCAGCTGAACAGCTGCGCCTCTCCAGCATATTCATGAGGTTCTGCTGCAAATTCGGCAGATTTCTCCCCTCACCTGACGGCTGGATGTTTCCTGCCCCGAAACTTACATGACAGGAGATGGAAGTCTTGTCTAAATAAATCTGCGTATTCCAGAAAAGGCTAACGTGTCCGGTAATGGATTCTGGATTAGTGACGGGAACAGGCTGTTCCTCTAATCTCAGAACATGAATCCGATTCACACCTCGCAGGACATTGCTTGTACCGGGTTCACACCTCGCAGGACATTGCTTGTACCGGGTTTACACCTCGCAGGACATTGCTTGTACCGGGTTTACACCTCGCAGGACATTGCTTGTACCGGGTTCACACCTCGCAGGACATTGCTTGTACCGAGTTGACACCATGCAGGACATCGCTTGTGCCGGGTTCACACCTCCCAGGACATTGCTTGTGCCGGGTTCACACCTCGCAAGACATTGCTTGTACTGGGGTTTTCATCTACGCAAAGTCATGATCATATCTAAGGGGCCCATTGTAACGATCGGTGTCAGCACGCAGAGAGAATCTGATTATTGGTGATCTGCAGTATCACCAAGAATACAGATATAGTGCTAACCTCTGGACACCTCTAGATATATATGGTGAGTGTTTGTTATAACAGTATGACTTTGAGCAACCCACCTGATGAACAGGTGACCCTAAGCAGTACAGAAGATACTGCTATGGAGAGTATAGAAACCTTCCAGCAGCCTGAGACTCTCCAAGGGGTGGAGTCAGGCTGAAGGTAGGAAGGACCAGAGAGTGAGTGACACCTGAAGGTGGATGTCACTGACTGATCTTGAGACTATCTCTTAAGTGGAGAGAGATAGCTCTCGAGGTCGGGCAAGCCAGGTTGGCAACACACGGACAGATAAAGTACAAAGACAGAAGGCTGATTCGGTATCCAAGTCAGGCAGGGTTTGGCAACGTGATATCAGATATGCGTGGTACGGAATCAGAGAGCAGAGGAGTAGTCAGGAAAGCAACAGGTCATAAAAAATATCAAACAATGCCTAGTCTTGGGTGTGAGGTCCGTGGTCTCAGCACCCTGGAACTAGTCTGAATAATAACACAGCTGATAATACAGTTCCCTAGTCTGGGTGCGAGGTCCGTGGTCTCAGCACCCTGGAACTAGTCTGATGTATAACAGAATGATAACGTAAGTTCTCTAGTCTTGGGTGTGAGGTCCGTGGTCTCTACACCCTGGAACTAGTCTGATGTATAACAGAATGATAACACAAGTTCCCTAGTCTTGGGTGTGAGGTCCGTGGTCTCTACACCCTGGAACTAGTCTGAAGTATAACAGAATAATAACACAAGTAATCTGGCTCAGTGTGAATTCCCAGGTCCTCCTGGTTCAAACAGACTGTTGGATCTGACTAAGGTCTGAGTGCTTTCACGTAGTGTTCGCAACGGCAGACAACTTGTCACTGGACAGCAGTAACTATATATGGAGTAGTGCTCTCTGGCGCCACCCTGAAGTGATCAACCAATGGTTACCAGCTCTGAGGTAAGCTGACCGGCCTGGTCAGCTGATCCCTCCTTGGCCATCATAAAAGTTCTGCCTTTCAGCGCGCGCGCGTATTCCTAAACCTGTGTGAACTAACAGGCTCAGCCACCCCAGCTGCACGCTGCTGCGTGCAAACCCCCACGCTGGACATGGAATCAGCCGCATTGCTGTCAGAACGCGCGGCGGCTTTTCCGCGTTCTCTCAGACCCATGAGCTGAAAGGGGACCAGATTCTCTCTAATCATTGAAGTGGTGGATTTCAACTCTCGAGCTTTGTAGTGTGTAATATACATGCAGTAGTGTCTGTTTTTTGTAACATGGGACACCTTACATTTTCATACTGTCCTGACAGTAAACCTATGACCTCTACAGTCCCTCAGGGTCCCTAAGAGACCGGGGGCCCTGGGCTACTGCTCAGTTTGACCCCACAGAAGCACTAACCCTGACATGTAGTGTGGGAGTTGGGAATATTATTTTTTAAATACCCGTAGAGCATGCAGGGAAGCTGTGATTAGTATTGCAGCATTTTACATTGTATCAAGCTCCTCCTTGTGGAATGTCATCACTGGTCACATGACTGCTCAGGAGACACGCCCTAACACACAGCATGGATTTCCTGCAAACTCTACTCTGCTACATGAGAAATACTGTTTCCTGTGATCGCCTCCAAGCACTGTCATGTGTATGTGTTGGTATTTGTATATCTCCCCCTGACTTCAGGGGGCGGATTGTACTGCTGAAATCTGCCTAGCTAGGACTCCGTTCCTCTGATTTGTAGCTAGTTAGTTGTGGTAGAAGACTGGACAGCCCGGTGCTCTCACCTTGCAGCAGTGCCCAGCCAGGATACACTCTGCATGGAGTTTGTATGTTCTCCGCCTCAGCATATTCCATGTAGGTGTCCTGGCTCCCCAATATTAGCCCCACACTGAGGTAGGGGGGCATTAAACTATGACTGTGGTAGAGATATCAGCCTAGCACTATTGTTGGAACATCAGGAGACGTGGTGACCACATCTGGCATTTGGGAAGTGGACTGAGAGCTCCGCCAACCGAGTGGGAGGAGAGTGGGTGGGGCTACATTCACAGATAATTGCAAGCTCTCCCGCAGAGGGGAATAAAGGGCGGTTTATAAATAATAATATTAATAATAATCCGAACATTTGTATAGCGCTTTTCTCCTGTCGGACTCAAAGCACTCAAGAGCTGCAGCCACTGGGACGCGCTCAGGAGGCCACCCTGCAGTGTTAGGAAGTCTTGCCTTGAACTCCTTACTGAATAGGTACTGACCCTAGCCAGGATTCGAACCCTGGTCTCCCATGTCGAAGGCAGAGCCCTTAACCAGTACTCTATCCAGCCAGCATGCGGGCGGTGTCGTGTTCCTGCGATGCTAGAAGCTTGTCTGCTTTGGTTACCGACATGGGGGTACCAAACATGGCCGATCCTGGGCGTTACATGTATCGCCTGGGAGGAGACACGGATCAAACATGGCATTTACGCGAGCGATGGCAAAAGCCGATACTATCCTTAAAAAGCATTTCTATTGAATGGACAGCACTTAAGCGAGGAATGGCGTAAGCGTCGCGTTTAATGTGCGTGTCATTCTAACGGTGGCCATTAACCATCCAATTTCTTGTGAAAAATTGTTTGAGCGATCAGAAAATTCTGATTGGAAGTGAAATCTTTCACTGCGCCATCAACGAACCAATCTTTACTTCCTATCTATCACAACCAACAAGAAAATCCAAATTTCAGTCTAACAAAAATCCATTCTGACAACTATTTTTATAATTGTTCGTAATCGATTGTTCCCATCAACAGAGATTATTTACAACCAATCCGATCAGATTTTCTGATTGCTCAAACGATTTTTCCCTAGAGATTGGACCGTTAGTGGCTACCTTAACGCTCACTAACCACTCAAAGGGATTATCATCAGCGCATCTCATCTCATCTTTACAAATATTTGGATCGCATTTTCAACAAATTTACCCCAAAACTGCAGCAGATAAATTAGCGGAAGTGAAAAGCAAAACATGAAACGTTTATTTGTAACATTTCGTATCTTCCCAGGTGATAAATAGAAGCTATACTGGTAAATAGGACAAACCTTCAGTGTCAGGCATTCACTTTCTGTCGGTTACCCCACAAACCCGCTGAAATGGCTGAATATAATACATTTTAACGCCAGAATCTGTTATTTGGCCGCAACCCTTTTTACACGACCTTCTGTCCTTAATTCCTCTCGAAGTTAAAAACATTTTTTTCCCCTTCAGTTCCTGTTGGGTTTAGGTAGTTGAAAGAAAATTCTTTATATGTAAGTGGGAGTCATGTGACCTTGTGTTAGGTAACGCCGGGATATATACGGCAGAAATAAGGACGCGCTTCTCTCATTCACGCTGAAGTGCTGAACGCAGGAAGACAGCTTTTGTCTTTCCTCTTCCATTATCCCGCAACCTCCTGATCTCCTGACAGCCTCCACCTCCTAATGAGGAGCTGCTAATGGCGGCACGATCGCCACCTAATCACCAGGCAACAAACGCCGCGGTCTTCACAAACCTAACGGGAATAGCACCGCCTGCCTATAGGAGCCAGGAGAGGACTGCAACCTCCACCAAAAAAGTCTATCTACAGGTGCTCCCCTGCTTACACACAAGTTCCGTTCTGGGAGGTTGTTTGTAAGTTGAGTCCTGGATAAATTATTTAGTTTCAGAAGATTCTGTTTTTGGACATAAAGTATAAACTATGTTTGTTATTTTTAATGGGCTTTCAAAGTTTTTTCAAACTAACAGTTTATACATTACTGTAACATTTAACAACTCAAATGTGTAATAACAAAAATAGTATGTTATAGTTTATCCATGAAAACAACTTTGTATGTCTGAAACGTTGTAACTCGAGTCATTATTAAAGAGAACCAGAGACGAAAGAAAAAAGAGGTTATACATACCCGGGGCTTCTCCCAGCCCCATCAGCCTGGATCGCTCCCATGCCGCCATCCTCCGCTGCCTCTATCGCCGGTCCCGGGTCCCGTCACTTCCTCCAGCCCCATCAGCCTGGATCGCTCCCGCGCCGCCATCCTCCGCTGCCTCTGTCCACCAGTACTGTCATTTCGGCCAGTCAACGCAAGCGCAGTGCGCCCCCTCCATACTGCACAGGCGCATGCGTACAGATATGGAGGGAGTCCCTGCACTTGCGTACAATTGGCCGCGTCCGGCAGGAGTGACGGGACCCGGTACCGGCGATAGAGGCAGCGGAGGATGGTGGCATGGGAGCGATCCAGGCTGATGGGGCTGGAGGAAGCCCCAGGTATGTATACCATCTTTTTTTTTAAAGACCATTCATCTCTGGTTCCCTTTAAGGGCTGTTTTATACTGAGGGGGAAAACTCTGCATTTTGCGTTCCGTTTGCGTTTTATAGGGGAAAAAAAGCAAAAGAGATGTGGAAATCGCAGGGCTTGCGTTATACTGGTGCGATCCGCTTATGATCCGGTTCTGCCAAATCACAAACCTCCTTCAGGGCTCTGTTACACTAAGAGCAATCTTACTGCGATTTTGTTGCAAGGCGATTTCTATGTGTTTTGAAAAGGTCCAGCATGCTGCGTTTATTCTGCGTTTCCTGCTGGTAGCATCCAGTGACAGTCGCATCAGAATCGCATTGTGACTTGCAGTGTAAAACATAGCGGACTGTAGTTAGATATAATATATCAGCAGGGTATAATATTACATAGCACTCTAGCCTTGCCGCTCTGGCTCCCAGCTTGGATTCTGGGTCAGGACACACTTTAAAAGACCCATCATACAATTTGCATACAATTTGTCAGTCAGAATTATTAGCCCCGCCTTGATCATGTGTAAATGTGGGCGGAGTCTTACCAAACAGGAACCGGCAAAACAGAACAAAAATCCACTGAATTAACCCTTTCTTGTGGCAGCTAAAATAATAATAATCCCTATTATAGCTACAGTGTACAAATGTCACAGCCCGGCTACCCTGAGATCGCAGCACATTGCTTGTCGGATGATGGGGGGGGAGCACATTGCTTGTACCGGCTTCAGTCGGATTATGGGAGGGTGGGGGGATGTTGTTTGTACCAATGGGGGGGGGGGGGGGAGCAGAACGCATCGCCTCTTGTTTATTAATAATCTCCGCCGATACGCAGACATTCCCCGTCTTATCCGAGATCTGTAAGCGCGCGTTCGCTTAATGTACGAATTGTTTAACTGCCAAGATTGCTGCCGGCAGATGGACGTTTATTTATTTCACAACTTGGCACTTCTGAAATGCTGAGTCCAACAGAAAAAGCTGTTTGGTGTAGCGGGGAGGGGATCGGAGACATTTGTTATTCTGGGTAATTTGAAGGGAGGCCGCTGTTCAATATGGAGGCGCGATCGCCACCCCGACACGAAGACCGCAGCGTAATCCGCTAAACACGTTACACTAACAAGGTTAGGAAAGCGATGCGGAGAAAACTCAGGAGAACTTCCTCTGTACTTTATCCCAGAGACAGCGACTGCAGACAGAGACAAAACTCAATGCTGTGCCGATCCTCAAAATAAATAAACATGCTTAGTGAGGGCTCAGCACAAAGCAGGAGGAAAATGCCCACAGCCTGCTGCTCTCTTGCTGCCACATAGAGGAGGATCATGATACGTGATGTACACACACTAGACTCTTGGCAGACGCGGCCCAACCAGCTGTCTTGTCTGAAAGCCGTCTGTACAGGCCTGCGGGCAGGACCAGCATACGGCGAGTGGCACAACCCAATAGCTGGCATCCTCTATGGATGGGAAAAGGTCTGAGAATGAGGAAAATAACTGGGCTAAAAGGGGTGTTCATGAAAGAGTGCAGCCGGAAATCATAGCTAGAATAGATTATTGGTACATTTATCAATATTCTACTATTTAACAGTGCTAATTCCAATAGTAAAATATTGGTAAATGTTACCAATATTTAACTGCAACTAAACCCAACCCCCCATCCCCCCCAGATGCTTAACCCTAACCACCCCCTTCCAATCCCCAACACTAACCACCCCCTGCCTTAGAATCCTTAAACCCCCCTTTACTGGTGCCTAAGCTTAACCCCCCCCCCCCAAAAAAAAAAAAAAAAAGATGTAAGAGTTACAATGGATTCCCCAAGAACTTTATACAGAGCATATGAAGCACCAATCCCACCATTGACAGCCGCAGTGTCAGAGAGGTGTAAGCAGGGGAGGGGGCAGCTGCAGTGTCAGAGAGGTGTAAGCAGGGGAGGGGACAGCTGCATTGTCAGAGAGGTGTAAGCAGGGGAGGGGAACAGCCAAGGACAGCTGCAGTGTCAGAGAGGTGTAAGCAGGGGAGGGGGCAGCTGCAGTGTCAGAGAGGTGTAACCAGGGGAGGGAACAGCCAAGGACAGCTGCAGTGTCAGAGAGGTGTAAGCAGGAGAGGGAGACAGCCAAGGACAGCTGCAGTTCCAGAGAGGTGTAAGCAGGGGAGGGGTACAGCCAAGGACAGCCGCAGTGTCAGAGAGGTGTAAGCAGGGGAAAGGAACAGCCAAGGACAGCTGCAGTATCAGAGAGGTGTAAGCAGGGGAGGGAACAGCCAAGGACAGCTGCAGTGTCAGAAAGGTGTAAGCAGGGAAGGGAACAGCCAAGGACAGCCGCAGTATCAGAGAGGTGTAAGCAGGGGAGGGAACAGCCAAGTACAGCCGCAGTGTCAGAGAGGTGTAACCAGGGGAGGGAACAGCCAAGGACAGCTGTAGAGTCAGAGAGGTGTAAGCAGGGGAGGGAGACAGCCAAGGACAGCTGCAGTGTCAGAGAGGTGTAAGCAGGGAAGGGAACAGCCGAGGACAGCCACAGTGTCAGAGAGGTGTAAGCAGAGGAGGGAACAGCCAAGGACAGCCGCAGTGTCAGATAGGTGTAAGCAGGGGAGGGAACAGCCAAGGACAGCTGCAGTATCAGAGAGGTGTAAGCAGGGGAGGGAACAGCCAATGACAGCTGCAGTGTCAGAGAGGTGTAAGCAGGGGAGGGGAACAGCCAAGGACAGCCGCAGTGTCAGAGAGGTGTAAGCAGGGGAGGGAACAGCCAAGGACAGCCGCAGTGTCAGAGAGGTGTAAGCAGGGGAGGGAACAGCCAAGGACAGCTGCAGTGTCAGAGAGGTGTAAGCAGGGGAGGGGAACAGCCAAGGACAGCTGCAGTGTCAGAGAGATGTAAGCAGGGGAGGGAACAGCCAAGGACAGCTGCAGTGCCAGAGAGATGCAAGCAAAGGAGGGAACAGCCAAGGACAGCTGCAGTGTCAGAGAGGTGTAAGCAGGGGAGGGAACAGCCAAGGACAGCTGCAGTGTCAGAGAGGTGTAAGCAGGGGAGGGGAACAGCCAAGGACAGCTGCAGTGTCAGAGAGGTGTAAGCAGGGAGGGGAACAGCCAAGGACAGCTGCAGTGTCAGAGAGGTGTAAGCAGGGGAGGGGAATAACCAAGTACAGCCGCAGTGTCAGAGAGGTGTAAGCAGGGGAGGGAGACAGCCAAGGACAGCTGCAGTATCAGAGAAGTGTAAGCAGGGGAGGGGAACAGCCAAGGACAGCTGCAGTGCCAGAGAGGTGTAAGCAGGGGAGGGAGACAGCCAAGGACAGCTGCAGTGTCAGAGAGGTGTAAGCAGGGGTGGGAGACAGCCAAGGACAGCTGCAGTGCCAGAGAGGTGTAAGCAGGGGAGGGAACAGCCAAGGACAGCTGCAGTGTCAGAGAAGTGTAAGCAGGGGAGGGTAACAGCCAAGGACAGCTGCAGTGTCAGAGAGGTGTAAGCAGGGGAGGGGGACAGCCAAGGACAGCTGCAGTGTCAGAGAGGTGTAAGCAGGGGTGGGGAATAACCAAGTACAGCCGCAGTGTCAGAGAGGTGTAAGCGGGGAGGGAGACAGCCAAGGACAGCTGCAGTATCAGAGAAGTGTAAGCAGGGGAGGGAACAGCCAAGGAGAGCTGCAGTGTCAGAGAGGTGTAAGCAGGGAAGGGAACAGCCAAGGACAGCTGCAGTATCAGAGAAGTGTAAGCAGGGGAGGGGAACAGCCAAGGACAGCTGCAGTGTCAGAGAGGTGTAAGCAGGGGAGGGAGACAGCCAAGGACAGCTGCAGTATAAGAGAAGTGTAAGCAGGGGAGGGAAACAGCCAAGGACAGCTGCAGTGCCAGAGAGGTGTAAGCAGGGGAGGGAACATCCAAGAACAGCCGCATTGTCAGTTGTAAGCAGGGGAGAGAACAGCCAAGGCAAGCTTCAGTGTCAGAGAGGTGTAAGCAGGGAAGGGGAGCAGCCAAGGACAGCTGCAGTGTCAGAGAGGTGTAAGCAGGGGAGGGGAACAGCCAAGGACAGCTGCAGTGTCAGAGAGGTGTAAGCAGGGGAGCGGAACAGCCAAGTACAGCCGCAGTATCAGAGAAGTGTAAGCAGGGGAGGGGAACAGCCAAGGACAGCTGCAGTGTCAGAGAGGTGTAAACAGGGGAGGGAACATCCAAGAACAGCCGCAGTGTCAGTTGTAAGCAGGGGAGAGAACAGCCAACGCAAACTTCAGTGTCAGAGAGGTGTAAGCAGGGGAGGGAACAGCCAAGGACAGCTGCAGTGCCAGAGAGGTGTAAGCAGGGGAGGGAACAGCCAAGGACAGCTGCAGTATCAGAGAGGTGTAAGCAGGGGAGGGAACAGCCAAGGACAGCTGCAGTATCAGAGAAGTGTAAGCAGGGGAGGGAACAGCCAAGGACAGCTGCAGTATCAGAGAAGTGTAAGCAGGGGAGGGGAACAGCCAAGGACAGCCGCAGTATCAGAGAGGGGTAAGCAGGGGAGGGAGACAGCCAAGGACAGCTGCAGTATAAGAGAAGTGTAAGCAGGGGAGGGGAACAGCCAAGGACAGCTGCAGTGCCAGAGAGGTGTAAGCAGGGGAGGGAACAGCCAAGGACAGCTGCAGTGTCAGAGAGGTGTAAACAGGGGAGGGAACATCCAAGAACAGCCGCAGTGTCAGAGAGGTGTAAGCAGGGGATGGGACAGCCAAGGACAGCCAGAGTGTCAGAGAGGTGTAAGCAGGGGAGGGAACAGCCAAGGCAAGCTTCAGTGTCAGAGAGGTGTAAGCAGGGGAGGGAACAGGCAAGGACAGCTGCAGTGTCAGAGAGGTATAAGCAGGGGAGGGGAACAGCCAAGGACAGCTGCAGTGTCAGAGAGGTGTAAGCAGGGGAGGGAACAGCCAAGTACAGACGCAGTGTCAGAGAGGTGTAAGCAGGGGAGGGAACAGCCAAGGACAGCCGCAGTGTCAGAGAGGTGTAAGCAGGGAAGGGGAGCAGCCAAGGACAGCTGCAGTGTCAGAGAAGTGTAAGCAGGGGATGGAACAGCCAAGGACAGCTGCAGTGTCAGAGAGGTGTAAGCAGGGGATGGAACAGCCAAGGACAGCTGCAGTGTCAGAGAGGTGTAAGCAGGGGATGGAACAGCCAAGGACAGCTGCAGTGTCAGAGAGGTGTAAGCAGGGGATGGAACAGCCAAGGACAGCTGCAGTGTCAGAGAGGTGTAAGCAGGGGATGGAACAGCCAAGGACAGCTGCAGTGTCAGAGAGGTGTAAGCAGGGGATGGAACAGCCAAGGACAGCTGCAGTGTCAGAGAGGTGTAAGCAGGGGAGGGGAGCAGCCAAGGACAGCTGCAGTGTCAGAGAGGTGTAAGCAGGGGAGGGAACAGCCAAGGACAGCTGCAGTGTCAGAGAGGTGTAAGCAGGGGAGGGGATCCACCAAGGACAACTGCAGTGTCAGAGAGGTGTAAGCACGGGAGGGAACAGCCGAGGACAGCCGCAGTGTCAGAGAGGTGTAAGCAGGGGAGGGAACATCCAAGGACAGCTGCAGTGTCAGAGAGGTGTAAGCAGGAGAGGAGAAGGTGATCATTCCCAGGCTAGCACCAGTAAAGAGCTAATACAGCCAGGGGGACTCCTGGGGGATCCTTCTGATCTGGGGTCCTTGGGGTGGTCACATCATCGGCATGCCCTTTTGCTCCACCAAATGATGGGAATATATCAGGAAGGAAGGGAATGAGAAGCCAGGGAAGTATTGGTGGGCTTATAGAGGGGAGATGTAGACAATGAAGGTCACACAGGTCCCAGTGGTGGGAGGAGATATCAGGTCAGCAAGAGGAGTGGCCTAAGCAGGAGGAGTGGCTAAAACACATCACAAGAACATCTGAGCTTTCTGAGCAGTAGAGGGCAGTGCAGGGATGCCAGGGAACAGCTGAGATACTATACAGACCCTCCAATCTCCGAGGTCACTGATAGAGGACCTCCGGGAGAGGAGGTCACTGATAGAGGACCCCCGGGAGAGGAGGTCACTGATAGAGGACCCCCGGGAGAGGAGGTCACTGATAGAGGACCCCCGGGAGAGGAGGTCACACGCCACCCACAGCGGGGGAAAGATATGAGTGTATATACATATATTATTAGTGTATACATCTTTGTAAATGATCTCTCCATGATGAACCTGTCTCTCTCGTCAGGCACGGCGGTGGCAGCTGGTTAAGAGCTAATAGTAGATGTTTACCGAGGAAAAATCAATTTGCACGTTCTGTTTCCATGTCTTCTGCCATGAATTTTCAATTATCTCTGTCTTAGTTTACCTGTAGAAGCGCGCTTTTCTTCTGATATTTTACTTTAAATATCTAATTTTCTTAAGCGTTCCTTTCCTGGCCATATGTCAGCATATTTCTCCCGCATGTATTTGCATAACAAAGTCAATTCAGGAGGAACAGACGGACGCCTTTATGAAAAACTTCTGTTTTCTAATCATAATGCGAAATCTCAAGTTTCCCGTAAAGTAACTCCTCTCATTGCGGCGCGCTGGCCGGTACGGCCTACTTCAGCTCACTCCAGATCGCCAGGGTGCCCTACGGACATCCCCTCCCCCAACGCCAGAACAAGTCACAGCCAGAGCCTACATGAGCATCGATAGATACTGGGAAATAATCAAAGCCAGGCCTGTTTCCAAAACTTGTCTGGAGCAGCTGACTATGGGCATCCCCTTACGCAAGACTAGCACAAGTTACAGCCAAAGTCTACAACATGAGCATCGATGCATACTGACCAATTATCAAAACCAGTCTTGTGTGCCTGTTTACAGCATTACTGTTCAAATGTTAAGGACTCTAAGCACTTTTGTTCATACGTTAAGGATTCTAAGCACTATTGTTCAAACGTTGGGATTCTAACCACTATTGTTCAAACGTTGGGATTCTAATCACTATTGTTCAAACATTGGGATCCTAAGCACTATTGTTCAAGCGTTGGGATTCTAAGCACTATTGTTCAAACATTGGGATTTTAAGCACTATTTTTCATTCATTGGGATTCTAAACACTACTGATCAAACATTAAAGGGGAACTGAAGTAAGAGGTATTGCTTAAAAGGAAATAAACATTGCAGCCTCCATATACCTCTCTCTTCAGTTCCCCTTTAAGGATTCTAACCACTATTGTACAAACGTTGGGATTCTAAGCACTATTGTACAAACGTTACATATTCTAAGCACTATTGTACAAACGTTACATATTCTAAGCACTATTGTACAAACGTTACATATTCTAAGCACTATTGTACAAGCATTGGGATTCTAAGCACTATTATTGTTCAAACTTTAAGGACTCTAATGCCTAATACACACAATGAAATTTTCTGGCAGATTTGCTGCCATATCGACTATTTCCAGCATGTCCAATCTGATTTCCGATTGATGGGTTAACCGAGGAGGCGTGGTCACAGAGGAAGGACAGAGTGGTGAATGAATGATAATAGGGGTTTGTGGGACACCAATAATTGTAGTTTTTCCCCTCAGAGGCAGCTGTTATGCTAATGCTAGCCACGCCTCCATGCTGACTGGTCAGTCTCTAGTAAGGAAATGTGGCTTCAAAGTGACTGGGAGTGAGCAGGCGTCTGTAGGTCACTATGGGTGAGATCAGAATCTATGCATTTAATTTATCTCTTGAAAAAAAAAACAACAATGTAATTTGAAATACAATTCTATGAAAGGCATAGAAAGAACTATTATTTAATCAGTGTTTGTTTGTTTTCAAGGTGAATAAAATGAGGTTTGTAACAGACGCCAGGTTTTATAATGGCAATCGACAATAGCGAACCCAGAACGAGATCTGATATTTTTACCCTAGTTTTAGAATAATAAAAAATAATAAGCTACGTGTTTCCACATCCAGTGTGTTAACATTCTGCTTAAAAAAATAATTGGAGGCATTAGCGGGAAAGCAGTATATTGCTCCTTTAAATAATTAATTGCTTGGAGTTTGACCTAAATATCCTTATAGTCCTCCCAGATTTAATTACTTAAAGGCAATTTCGCTCAGTCGGCAAGCTTTAATATAACACAAAGGGGGAAAAGCGAGCGGATATCTATAGCACGCCTTTTGTTTTACATCTTAACCGTCATAAGCCGCACTTTATTAGACGCGGGCGCTCCAGCGGCTTAAATTTGATTTCAGATAAAATGAGTTTTTCAGCCTCTGTGCAATTGTAAATAAACTTGCATATCCGCGCGGGGTCGGGGGAAAACGCAACGGATGGGCTGGCTCGCACCGGGGCTCTGCCAAGATTGAGAGCCTAATTTCCTGGCATGGGGGGGCCCTTTGCAGGCTAATGCCAAGTTTTATTGCGAGAGGAAACAGGAAAGCGAGCGGTGAAATTACCAGCGAACTACCTCTGACCCTTTGTACCGCCGCACAATATTCAAATGTAAAAGCGTTGCCAGAACAATAATTTCTGTCCTAACGAGTCTCAAATTAAGGGCTTACAGCTCTCCCTCCGCTTACCTTTTGCTGCAGTTTGATGTACACTAATTGCCGACTTTGCCTGTAAGTTATTTTATTATATATATGTGTGTTTTTTCTGTGCTTAGATCGGATGGGCACACTGGTAATTTTCATTAATCTCACGCAGGGAGTGTAATTACAATTTCCATTATTAACCATCTATTTTCGAGTGGCTTCCTTTCTTCCGTATCAGGGCAGGATGTTAATATTAATTAAGTTATTATGGTGTTAGCGCCGTGTTAAATATAGCCCCAATTAGGTGGACCTGCTGCACGGACTTGTTGTGGGGCGAGCGCTCGGATAGGAAGGAAGCCTTTCCACGCTGCGGCTCCAAACAACAGCTAAAGACAAACCATAACAGGAGAGAAATATATGTCTTTTGCTTTGGATAGTGTGGAAAGAATTAAGAACCTGTTTTAAAATTTTGATTCCTGTCTTCCTATCAAACAAAATGTGTCCCGCTTACTGCCCTGACCTAGATCACCTGACTTAGAGCCTCTGCCACGTTCTGTCCTGACCTAGATCACCTGACTTAGAGACTCTTCCACGTTCTGTCCTGACCTAGATCACCTGACTTAGAGCCTCTTCCATGTCCTGTCCTGACCTAGATCACCTGACTTGGAGCCTCTGCCACTTCCTGTCCTGACCTAGATCACCTGACTTAGAGCCTCTGCCACGTCCTGTCCTGACCTAGATGACCTGACTTAGAGCCTCTGCCACTTCCTGTCCTGACCAAGATCACCTGACTTAGAGCCTCTTCCACGTCCTGTCCTGACCAAGATCAGCTGACTTAGAGCCTCTTCCACGTCCTGACCTGACCTAAATCACCTGACTTAGAGCCTCTGCCACTTCCTGTCCTGACCAAGATCACCTGACTTGGAGCCTCTGCCACTTCCTGTCCTGACCAAGATCACCTGACTTAGAGCCTCTGCCACGTCCTGTCCTGACCTAGATGACCTGACTTAGAGCCTCTGCCACTTCCTGTCCTGACCAAGATCACCTGACTTAGAGCCTCTTCCATGTCCTGTCCTGACCTAGATCACCTGACTTAGAGCCTCTGCCACTTCCTGTCCTGACCTAGATCACCTGACTTAGAGCCTCTGCCACGTTCTGTCCTGACCTAGATGACCTGACTTAGAGCCTCTGCCACTTCCTGTCCTGACCAAGATCACCTGACTTGGAGCCTCTGCCACTTCCTGTCCTGACCAAGATCACCTGACTTAGAGCCTCTTCCATGTCCTGTCCTGACCTAGATCACCTGACTTAGAGCCTCTGCCACTTCCTGTCCTGACCTAGATCACCTGACTTAGAGCCTCTGCCACGTTCTGTCCTGACCTAGATGACCTGACTTAGAGCCTCTGCCACTTCCTGTCCTGACCAAGATCACCTGACTTGGAGCCTCTGCCACTTCCTGTCCTGACCAAGATCACCTGACTTAGAGCCTCTTCCACGTCCTGTCCTGACCTAGATCCCCTGACTTAGAGCCTCTGCCACTTCCTGTCCTGACCTAGATCACCTGACTTAAAGCCTCTGATCACCTGTCTTAGAGCCTCTTCCACGTCCTGTCCTGACCTAAATCACCTGACTTAGAGCCTCTTCCACGTCCTGTCCTGACCTAAATCACCTGACTTAGAGCCTCTTCCACATCCTGTCCTGACCTAGATCACCTGCCTTAGAGCCTCTGCCACTTCCTGTCCTGACCTAGATCACCTGACTTAGAGCCTCTGCCACTTCCTGTCCTGACCAAGATCACCTGACTTAGAGCCTCTGCCACGTTCTGCCCTGACCTAGATCACCTGACTTAGAGCCTCTGCCACTTCCTTTCTTGGGAGCTTATTCATGAAACAAGTGAAGAACAAGAAGTTGTGGAACTTCCTGAAGGCGTCACCAGAAGCCGCCAACCCCTGGAGGTGCAGAATAAACATGGCGTGGTGTTGGTTGTATCCCCGTCCTGTACTGTTGGTTCTTCCCGTTATACTTGTGAAAAGTCGCGCTGTGGTCGAGTAACACAACTCCTCCCATGAGAACTTCTATTTTACATGCACCAATTACAGTACGGTGTGTGTGATATAAGCCCCACCCCTTCCTGCAATTCTCCGCGCTGCTCCCCGCCAGGGCTGTACTGATCACATGGTTTGGCCATTGTTTCACTGTCTCCTTCCTGTTACAATAACTTTAAGCTGCGTCTGATTCGCGCGTTTGTCACGCCAGGCAGCAGCGCCATTCATAGAAGTAAAGTTAGTTCTTGGACAGAAATCAATTGTATAATTGTCATTGTGCGTCTGATTCCGAGCATGTTTACCAAATCCTGTTTTTGGCAGTAAAGAACCTTTCCGTGCATAATACGCAGTGCCGTCTCCATCCTGATGAAAGCAAAGGTAATTATTGTGATAGTTGTGACATTTATCAGCAATCCTCTTCAGCTTCAAACAAAGCAGCGTAATTAACCCCTGGATGTCGGGGATTGTATGGGGGGGGGGGATTGATCTGGAACAATCGCTCCTGTTCTCCGAAGGCAAATTGCAGGTTTGTTTTGTTTGTTTTTGGCTCTTCCTGCGATGAATGTGATTTGCTGAAGCCCATGAAATGATGTCATCGGGAATCATTATGCGTTCCGAGATCACATTTGCACGACCGGCTGGTTGTTCCCGCCAGGAAAGTATCACATCTGGGGAAGGGTGCGCCTGTAGGTGGAGTGCAGGAGGCCATGCAGCAGAGGAGTCTGGGAAGTATTTATTATTGACTTATAAAGCGCCAACATATTCCGTGGCGCTGTACAAAGTAGGAAAACAAACATGGGAGACATAATGATACAGACGATGATATACATCAAATATGGACACTGGTACACAATACAGAACTGCTGATTACACTGACAGATGTAACATGATGAATAACATGTATAACAGAGTGTGAGCTAAGAAATGAATAACGAATCCCAAGACACAAAAGGGGGAGAGCCCTGCCCTTGTGAGCTTACAATCTAAAGGAATGGGGGGGGGGGGGGGAACAAGAGGAGGGTAAGTATACAGTGTACATACAGGCACAGTGCCTGTTTAGGTCATCTAGGAAGGAGTAAAACTTAAAGAGGTTGAAGGGAAATGGCCTAAGTTAGAGTGCATGCTTGTCGGAAAAATGAGTTTTCAGGGAGCGTTTAAAGATTTCAGTGGTTGGAGAGTGGCGGATGTGCTGTGGAAGGGCGTTCCAGAGGAGGGGGTGAGGCACGGGAGAAGTCTTGTATACGTGAATGTGAGGAGGTGATTCTAGAGGAGGACGACAGCAGGTCCTGTGCAGATCTGAGATTGCGATTGGGTTGGTATCTGGAGACCAGTGAGGAGATGTACAGGGGAGAGAGATCGTGGAGAGCTTTGGATTTCTTTTCTCCTATCAGCTGATCATCGGGACAATATCCGGTTTTCCGATTTCTTCAATATTACCAGTCCAGCCACAGCACAGATATATTATTACAATTTTCTGATCCCGCCGCAAACAATCAGGCTGACCAACAGGGGCGTAACTAGGTGGGAGCAGTACCTGTGATTGCACAGGGGCCCAGAGCTGTGGGGGCCCCACCTACTAAGCTTCCCTTCCTCCGATACAGGGGACTATACTGCAGATCAGGGGTTTTGTGGCTGCACTTGTTATGGGTGTGAATATAATGATGGCCACATGTTGTATGACCCTTGTGAGATGGCCCCGCCCCCAGGCACCAGGGGGAGGGTTGTGAGATGGCCCCGCCCCGAGGCTGTGAGGGGCACCAGGGGGAGGGGTGTGAGATGACCCCTCCCCCAGGCTGTAAGGGGCACCAGGGGGAGGCAAGGGAAGGGGTGGGATCATTGGGGGGCATCAGGCTTGGGGACCCCATGAACTGTAGTTACACCCCTGCTGGCCAAGAATGGATTTCTACGGCTCGCAGGCCAATAATGCAGATGAGCTCGTATTTCGCATACTAATTTTGCAACGAAATTTGGAAATCTGACGTAAAATTGTAGTGCAGATTGTTTGACTATTGCAAAATTAATTTTTCACCAAATCATAATAACAATTCATCATTTTCGCAATGACACGTAATTTTGTGAATATAAAATTCTCTCAGTTTACTACAATTATGTGAAAAAAAAATCTCACATGCAAAAATGAGTTGTTTGTTCCATATTTTATTAGACTTCATAGACTGCAATGCATTTGTGCAAAAACTACAAAGTTAGGCAAAATGAAGATTACTCAGAAATCGTAATTACAATCAGAATTGTAGATGTTGTGAAAATGATGTGACATTTCAGGAATCCCAAATGACTTATTACGATGTACCCTAGTAGTCAGCTACCTCCCAACCTCTCCCCATTGCAACACGTTTTGTGATAAATGGTTACAGGCCACATCTGTATACTGCTGCTGAGCTGTCTGGTCACATAATCACGATGATCCTATATGTCATTCACACAGCGCCATCTAGAGGGAGGGACTGTGTGTGCAGATTTTAGTGAGCCCTGCATCTAATTCAAGCTGGGAATAAGGCGGGGTTTACAGGCCGCTAAATAGATCAGTCTGGTCACATAATCACGATTATCCTATAGGTCATTCACACAGTGCCATCTAGAGGTAGGGACCGTGTGTGTAGCCAATAGTCAGCCCTGCATCTGATTCAGGCTGGGAATGAGGAGGAGTTTACAGGATGCTACATAGATCAGTCTGATCACTTGATCACAATGATCCTATCTGTCATTCACACAATGCTATGTAGAGAGAGGGACTGTGTGTGCAGCCAATAGTCCGCCCTGCATCTGATTCAGGCTGAGAATAGGGCGGGGTTTGCAGGCCGCTACATAGATCAGTCTAGTCACATAATCACAATTATCCTATCTACCATTCACATCCGCCATCTAGAGGGAGGGACTATGTGTGCAGCCAATAGTCAGCCCTGTATCTGATTCAGGCTGAGAATAGGGCGGGGTTTACAGGCTGCTACATAGAGCAGGCTGATCACATGATCACAATTATCCTATCTGCCATTCATGTGCGCCATCTAGAGGGAGGGACTGTGTGTGCAGCCAATAGTCAGCCCTGTATCTGATTCAGGCTGAGAATAGGGCGGGGTTTACAGGCTACTACATACTGTCAGTCACCACGTTGGTCTCTTAGTCGCTCACTGACAACCCCAGTGACAATGGAGGACACCTCAGCATACTCACATTTGTAGCCAATCATAATCAGCGTGTTTAGGTAGCACTAATAGGCTTGTGAGACGGTGGAAGATTCTCTTGAAGTTGCATTGATTGAATGAGGATTACACACACTAGGCAATATTTATCCACAGGAGATAATTCCAGTTGATTTTATTTTAATATTAAGCAAATTTACACGTGAAATTTGACTTGTCAAGATCGCCATTTACCTGGACCGCATACATTTGTGTAAAATTATTATAAGCTGCAAATGGTTATCAAGCCATTGCCCGCGTGTGATCTTCGCCATTGGCCACGTTTCTCCGCAGTCGGTTGTCCTGTTGCCTGCGCTCGTTCCACAATCGTTATCATGCCATTGCCCGCGTGTGACCTCTGCCATTGGTCACGTTTCTCCGCAGTCGGTTGTCCTGTTGCCTACGCTCGTTCCACAATCGTTATCATGCCATTGCCCGTGTGTGACCTCTGCCATTGGTCACGTTTCTCCGCAGTCGGTTGTCCTGTTGCCTGCACTCGTTCCACAATCGTTATCATGCCATTGCCCGTGTGTGACCTCTGCCATTGGTCTCGTTTTACTGCATTAGGTTGTCCTGTTGCCTGCGCTCGTTCCACAATCGTTATCATGCCATTGCCCGTGTGTGACCTCTGCCATTGGTCACGTTTCTCCGCAGTCGGTTGTCCTGTCGCCGGTGGGCGGCGAGGCTGCGCTCGTTCTACAAGGTGACGGTATTATGTAATATTTATCCGGGAGTGACAGACACACCATAAAACCTTTATTGCGCTGTCAGTCATTTCCGCGGCGTTATTAATAGATGACACGCGCACTTTGATAAGTTTAACGCCAGATTCTGGAAAACATGCAAATGGGCTGAATAATTTATGGCACAATATGTGCGGTGCTGCGTCTTGTGTTATCAGACACGGAAAACAGGTAAATAGCCACATTAATAATTTCCTTTTCATCTCGGTGTAACAATAATCCCAGATCTGAGGGGGGTGTTTGTGGACGCCACGGGCGAGAGGAAATTATACATCTGCCAATGTGCAGACTTCATCATTCTCTAGAAGATCCCCACTATCCAAACTTACTGAACCCACCATGGGTGACAAAATACACACAACACCTTCCATAGGGTGACAAAGTACACATCGCCTTCCATAGGGTGACAAAGTACACAACGCCTTCTATAAGGTGACAAAGTACACATCGCCTTCCATAGGGTGACAAAGTACACAACGCCTTCTATAAGGTGACAAAGTACACATCGCCTTCCATAGAGTGACAAAGTACACAGCTCCTTCTACGGGGTGACAAAGTACACAGCTCCTTCTACGGGGTGACAAAGTACACAGCTCCTTCTACGGGGTGACAAAGTACACAGCTCCTTCTACGGGGTGACAAAGTACACAGCTCCTTCTACGGGGTGACAAAGTACACAGCTCCTTCTACGGGTGACAAAGTACACAGCTCCTTCCATAGGGTGACAAAGTACACAACTCCTTCCATAGGGTGACAAAGTACACAATTCCTTCTATGAGCTGACAGAGTACACAACGCCTTCTGTGGGGTGACAAAGTACACAACGCCTTCTGTGAGGTGACAAAGTACACAACTCCTTCTATGAGGTGAAAAAGTACACAACTCCTTTTATGAGGTGACAAAGTACACAACGCCTTCTGTGGGGTGACAAAGTACACAGCTTCTTCTATGGGGTGACAAAGTACACAACGCCTTCTATGGGGTGACAAAGTACACAGCTTCTTCTATGGGGTGACAAAGTACACAACGCCTTCTATGGGGTGACACTGAGTACACAACGCCTTCCATAGGGTGATAAAGTACACAACGCCTTCTATGGGGTGACACGGGACACACAGCTGTAATGAAGGGGTTAACATTTTGGGACAAACACTTCACCCTCACACCTTATCCTAAGGCCCCGTTTACACTTAATCAGATGGTATGCATTAGTGTGCGTTAGTGCGCGTTTTTTCCATAGCAGTGCATTGGGAAGAAGATTTCAGTTACCATGTGTTAAGTGCAGGCCCGCCATCAGTTGGGGACAACCGTGACTCCCGTCACGGGCCCCGGCCCTGCAGGGGGGCCCCATCCCCGCCGCGGCCCTGGCGGTTGCCGCCCGGCGGCCGCTCAACTCCCCCTGACCGCTGCTCCCTCCCTCCATCCCTCTAGTCGCCGCCGCCACCGCCTAGTCAGACCCCGATCAGGCGGCGACAGTAGTGCGGGCGCTAGGACCCAGCACCCGCACTGATATGCGGAAGTGACGTCACTTCCGCATATAGAGCGGGTGCGTCCAGCGCCCGCTCTTACTGGTCGGGTCGCCGCTGATCTTGAGGTCTGACGCTTGGGCAGCACTGGCAAGGTAGGGGAGGCAGCGGCGGCGGCGGCTGGGGGGGCTCCCTGTCACTCGCTCACTAGCTAAAGGGCCTCCCTGTCACTCACTCACTACTTAAAGGGCCTCCCTGTCACTCACTCACTACTTAAAGTGCCTCCCTGTCACTCACTCACTACTTAAAGGGCCTCCCTGTCACTCACTCACTACCTAAAGGGCCTCCCTGTCACTCACTCCCTAAAGGGCCTCCCTATCACTCGCTCACTAGCTAAAGGGCCTCCCTGTCACTCACTCACTACTTAAAGGGCCTCCCTGTCACTCACTCACTACTTAAAGGGCCTCCCTGTCACTCACTCACTACTTAAAGGGCCTCCCTGTCTTAAAGGGCCTCCCTGTCACTCACTCACTACCTAAAGGGCCTCCCTGTCACTCGCTCACTAGCTAAAGGGCCTCCCTGTCACTCACTCACTACTTAAAGGGCCTCCCTGTCACTCACTCACTACTTAAAGGGCCTCCCTGTCACTCACTCACTACTTAAAGGGCCTCCCTGTCACTCACTCACTACCTAAAGGGCCTCCCTGTCACTCACTCCCTAAAGGCCCTCCCTGTCACTCACTCCCTAAAGGGCCTCCCTGTCACTCACTCCCTAAAGGGCCTCCCTGTCACTCACTCCCTAAATGGTCTCCCTTTCACTCACTCCCTAAAGGGCCTCCCTGTCACTCACTCACTACCTAAAGGGCCTCCCTGTCACTCACTCCCTAAAGGTCCTCCCTGTCACTCGCTCACTAGCTAAAGGGCCTCCCTGTCACTCACTCACTACTTAAAGGGCCTCCCTGTCACTCACTCACTACCTAAAGGGCCTCCCTGTCACTCACTCACTACCTAAAGGGCCTCCCTGTCACTCACTCCCTAAAGGGCCTCCCTGTCACTCACTCCCTAAAGGGCCTCCCTGTCACTCACTCCCTAAAGGCCCTCCCTGTCACTCACTCCCTAAAGGGCCTCCCTGTCACTTACTCCCTAAAGGCCCTCCCTGTCACTCACTCCCTAAAGGGCCTCCCTGTCACTCACTCCCTAAAGGGCCTCCCTGTCACTCACTCCCTAAATGGCCTCCCTTTCACTCACTCCCTAAAGGGCCTCCCTGTCACTCACTCACTACCTAAAGGGCCTCCCTGTCACTCACTCCCTAAAGGTCCTCCCTGTCACTCGCTCACTAGCTAAAGGGCCTCCCTGTCACTCACTCACTACTTAAAGTCCCTGTCACTCACTCACTACTTAAAGGGCCTCCCTGTCACTCACTCACTACCTAAAGGGCCTCCCTGTCACTCACTCACTACCTAAAGGGCCTCCCTGTCACTCACTCCCTAAAGGGCCTCCCTGTCACTCACTCACTACCTAAAGGGCCTCCCTGTCACTCACTCCCTAAAGGGCCTCCCTGTCACTCGCTCACTAGCTAAAGGGCCTCCCTGTCACTCACTCACTACTTAAAGGGCCTCCCTGTCACTCACTCACTACTTAAAGGGCCTCCCTGTCACTCACTCACTACCTAAAGGGCCTCCCTGTCACTCACTCACTACCTAAAGGGCCTCCCTGTCACTCACTCCCTAAAGGGCCTCCCTGTCACTCACTCACTACCTAAAGGGCCTCCCTGTCACTCACTCCCTAAAGGGCCTCCCTGTCACTCGCTCACTAGCTAAAGGGTCTCCCTGTCACTCACTCACTACTTAAAGGGCCTCCCTGTCACTCACTCACTAGCTAAAGGGGCTCCCTGTCACTCACTCCCTAAAGGGCCTCCCTGTCACTCGCTCACTACCTAAAGGGGCTCCCTGTCACTCACTCACTACCTAAAAGGGCTCCCTGTCACTCACTGCCTAAAGGGCTCCATGTCACTCACTACCTAACCTGGGGGTCCCTGTCAGAATCCAGGTGAGAGGTGTCTACCATAATAAGGGGGCATTCTGCCTATTTATGTGAAATGCTGTCTATTTATGTGCCTCATGACTGCTGAATTTGTCTTGTTGGGGGCCTAATGATTGAATTTTTACTTGTTGGAGGCCTCATGATTTGTTGGGAGCCTCAAGATTGCTGAATTTGTCTTGTTGGGGGCCTCATGATTTGTTGGGGGCCTCATGATTTGTTGGGGGCCTCATGATTGCTGAATTTGTCTTGTTGGGGGCCTCATGATTGCTGAATTTGTCTTGTTGGGGGCCTCATGGTTTGTTGGGGGCCTCATGATTGCTAACTGCGAGACTATGGGAAAAGCTGAATCATTACCATATGAGACAATAGCATTAAACCTACTTTTTTAGCTTTTTTAAACAGAAAATAAAACTGGGAGGTTCTAAAAAAATGATGGAGCACTTCCTCCTTCCGGCTTGAAGGAGGAAGTGCTCGATATCGAGGCTTGCAACGCGTCCATTCGGACACTTGCACCTCGTTGAAACGCTGGGCGGAGAGCGGCGTTTTGGGTAATTAACCCCGCCGCATCTAGCCGCTCAGCTGTGGCAATTAGAGCTAACTTGAATCACGAGTATCCACCGTGGTTATTCGTGATTAATTTGTGGACAGCAAGCCTCCAACTAGCTCTGCCAACATGTAATGGCTACGCGCATTTCTCAGTTTGTGGGGGGGGTGGGGGGCCGGACTGATTATTTGTGAGGGGCCCCAAAATTTCTGATGGCGGCCCTGGTTAAGTGTGAAAGGTGCCGTAGGAAAACATAGGCATTACTTTGAAAATCTGTTTTCTTTCAGTTTTAACTGAGAACAACTGATTAAGTGTAAAAGGGCCCTAACTGACCCCTGAATTGTAGTGCTGCTGGGACAAATACCTCGTCTGAACATACATGTGATTGTATCAGTCAGTTCAGTTGTCACAAAGTTTAGGATGTCTTATAACCCTCAGATTCTGCATGTCAGTTATTGGGGGGGGGGGGGGGGGGCTATTACAGAAAACACATTCCCAGTTTTCTTACAATCAGAAGCAACCCATCTATAGGCACTGTAGTGACTCTGTAGTGTGACGTTACCCAACCATCTACATCTACCGTATATTCTCTGGCGTCTGGAGCGGCCTCTATTGTCTCTGGAGTCAGCGACATCCATCAATATTGCGCAAAAGGTGGATCAGCGCAACACCAGGCCGCCTCCGAATGGCCTCGAATCAGAGATGCGCTGAGCCCCCCCAGAAACTGCAAACGCACCTTGATGGAAGATTGACTTCTTCGCAGTGGGAGGGACGAGTACTTAATAGGTTGCATGCAAGCTGTTACAGGAAACCAACATCCTCCTCCAGTGGTAGACAGGTCATGTGTATGCTCGGTGTGTATTCGACCCCACAAGTGGGGCTTGCACTCTTTTGCAGGTAGGCACTAGTCTGTTTTTAAGTAGCGCTGTTCATTTCCTTGCCATCTATCAATATTGTTCCAAGAGATTTCTCAGATAGATAATCAGGCAGACCGCATGGGAAATGTCAGAAGTATTTGCAGCTCAACACCTAAAAATGTAATAATAAAATAGTGTAAAATATAAATGCTTATTTCAGTCAGTGCACAACTCAGTTAAAAAAAAACATTATTATTATTATGCATTCATACATTGCTGACATTTAGAGCAGCACATTACAGAAAACACTGCATAATTCATGTCACCAACTGTCCTCAGAGGAGCTCACAATCTAATCCTACCATAGTGTAATGTCCTACCATATTATTATTATGTATTTATATAGCACTGACATCTTCTGCAGCACATTACAGTGTACACAGTCATGTCACTGACTGTCCTCAGAGGAGCTCACACTCTAATCCTACCATAGTCATAGTCTAATGTCCTACTATATTATTATTATGTATTTATATAGCACTGACATCTTCTGCAGCACATTACAGAGTACATAGTCATGTCACTGACTGTCCTCAGAGGAGCTCACACTCTAATCCTACCATAGTCATAGTCTAATCTCCTACCATATTATTATTATGTATTTATATAGCACTGACATCTCCTGCAGCACATTACAGAGTACATAGTCATGTCACTGACTGTCCTCAGAGGAGCTCACACTCTAATCCTACCATAGTCATAGTCTTATGTCCTACAATATTATTATTATTATGTATTTATATAGCACTGACATCTTCTGCAGCACATTACAGAGTACATAGTCATGTCACTGACTGTCCTCAGAGGAGCTCACCATCTAATCCTACCATAGTCATAGTCTAATGTCCTACTATATTATATTATGTATTTATATAGCACTGACATCTTCTGCAGCACTTTACAGAGTACATAGTCATGTCACTGACTGTCCTCAGAGGAGCTCACAATCTAATCCTACCATAGTCATAGTGTAATGTCCTACCATATTATTATTATGTATTATATCGCACTGACATCTCTTGCAGCACATTACAGAGTACATAGTCATGTCACTGACTGTCCTCAGAGGAGCTCACACTCTAATCCTACCATAGTCATAGTGTAATGTCCTACCATATTATTATTATGTATTTATATAGCACTGACATCTTCTGCAGCACTTTACAGAGTACATAGTCATGTCACTGACTGTCCTCAGAGGAGCTCACAATCTAATCCTACCATAGTCATAGTGTAATGTCCTACCATATTATTATTATGTATTTATATAGCACTGACATCTTCTGCAGCACTTTACAGAGTATATAGTCATGTCACTGACTGTCCTCAGAGGAGCTCACACTCTAATCCTACCATAGTCATAGTGTAATGTCCTACCATATTATTATTATGTATTTATATAGCACTGACATCTCCTGCAGCACATTACAGAGTATATAGACATGTCACTGACTGTCCTCAGAGGAGCTCACAATCTAATCCTACCATAGTCATAGTGTAATGTCCTACCATATTATTATTATGTATTTATATAGCACTGACATCTTCTGCAGCACTTTACAGAGTACATAGTCATGTCACTGACTGTCCTCAGAGGAGCTCACACTCTAATCCCACCATAGTCATAGTGTAATGTCCTACCATATTATTATTATGTATTTATATAGCACTGACATCTTGTGCAGCACTGTACAGAGTGCATAGTCATGTCACTGACTATCCTCAGAAGTGCTCACAATCTAATCCTACCATAGTCATAGTCTAATGTCTTACCATAATATTATTATGTATTTATATAGCACTGACATCTCCTGCAGCACATTACAGAGTACATAGTCATGTCACTGACTGTCCTCAGAGGAGCTTACACTCTAATCCCACCATAGTCATAGTGTAATGTCCTACCATATTAATATTATGTATTTATATAGCACTGACATCTTCTGCAGCACTTTACAGAGCACATAGTTATGTCACTGACTGTCCTCAGAGGAGCCCACACTCTAATCCTACCATAGTCATAGTCTAATGTCCTACCATATTATTAATATGTATGTATATAGCACTGACATCTTCTGCAGCACATTACAGAGTACACAGTCATGTCACTGACTGTCCTCAGGAGCTCACACTCTAATCTTGCCATAGTCATAGTCTAATGTCCTCCCATATTATTATTATGTAGTTATATAGCACTGACATCTTCTGCAGCACATTACAGAGTACATAGGCATGTCACTGACTAATATAATAATAATATAATAATGTCAGTGTGTTCCGTGTCTGTGTGTTCTGTGTCACTGAATTCTGTGTCCATGTGTTCCGTGTCTGTGTGTTCTGTGTCAGTGTGTCCCGTGTCACCATGTCCTGTGTCAGTGTGTTCCGTGTCACCGTGTCCGTGTGTTCCGTGTCACCCTGTGTGTCCTGTGTCGGTTTGTCTCGTGTCACCCTGTGTGTTCCGTGTCACTGTGTCCCGTGTCGGTGTCCCGTGTCACCCTGTTACAGTGTCCCGTGTCACTGTGTCCCGTGTCACCCTGTCTCTTCTGTGTCACCGCGTCCGTGTGTTCCGTGTCACCGTGTCCCGTGTCACCCTGTCTGTTCCGTGTCACCGTGTCCTGTGTCACCCTGTCTCTTCTGTGTCACTGTGTCCGTGTGTCCCATGTCACCCTGTGTGTCCTGTGTTACCGTGTCCCGTGTCGGTGTGCCACCGTGTCAGTGTGTCCCGTGTCGGTGTGTCCCGTGTCAGTGTGTCCCGTGTCAGTGTGTCCCGTGTCGGTGTGTCCCGTGTCACCCTGTTACAGTGTCTCGTGTCACTGTGTCCCGTGTCACCCTGTCTCTTCTGTGTCACTGTGTCCGTGTGTCCCATGTCACCCTGTGTCCCGTGTCACCATGTCCCGTGTCGGTGTGTCACCGTGTCAGTGTGTCCCGTGTCGGTGTGTCACCGTGTCAATGTGTCCCGTGTCAGTGTGTTGCATGTCAGTGTGTCCCGTGTCGGTGTGTCACCGTGTCAGTGTGTCCCGTGTCACTGTGTCATGCTGATCCTCCTGTCTTCTCTCTCCCCATCAGGGTGGCCTGAGGAATAACAAGCATGAATGTACGCTGTCCTCGCAGGAATATGTACATGAGCTGCGCTCGGGAATCATGGACGACAAGCTGCTGAACTGCCTGGAGTCCCTGCGGGTGTCACTCACTAGTAACCCGGTCAGGTAAGCGGATTATCTCTAGTCACCGGGGGCGGAGTCAATGAGAGGATAGCCAATCAGAAACGTTGTGGTAATGATATGTTGATATGCCTAGCTGCTGCACCAATCGCTCCACTTGCAGAGATTTTCATGCAATTTGCATTGACTTTGAGCGATTCGCCTCTCGCTGACCCTCCGTAGTTCTGATTTTCGGATGGTCAGTGAGATGCAAATAATTTTGAGCTGATGCAGGATTTTGCATTGTGTGCAGCTTGAGAATGGGACAAATGTTACCTCCGCAGTATTTGATTGGTTCATGTTCTAGCTACAAACATTTGCATACAAGATTAGCACGATGCTGCATCAGTTTGAAAAGATTCGCCTCTCGCTGACCTTCCGTAATTCCAAGCCTTGTATTCCTGTGTTCAGCCCGACCAGGAGACATGCAATGATATGCAAATCGCTCCACCTTGCATGCAAATGTCATGCAGATTGTATGCAATCAAACACACTTCCTAGTATTTTTGATTGGCCCAATACAAACCAGCAAATAATCTGCATTGCAGCTGGAATCACTATGGTCCCTCTGCCGGTCTGTCCTGCTGGCAGCTGCATGCAATAATTCACTTATGAGACCAGCTGTGCAGCGGAGTGGGTGGAGCTATGAGGGGTCACATGACTGCAGGGCGTGGCAGAGCATGGAACCTGCAGGTACAGAAACATATTGTTGTATCTCCAACAGGGTAATGATGGCGATTTTACTCATTTGTATGACGCTGACCGGAGACAGCCAATCAGAGGGCAGTTTTCTGCGCTTGCTGCAGATGGCAGAACTGAGACAGACGGGTGCAGCGGCTGCAGAGTTTGGCTTTAGTTACACATTGCATGCCATTTGCATGAATTGGAAACTTTGTTAACTTATTAATCACTGGAAAAGCCTTGTTCACATCATAAATCATAAATCATAAATTACTGACACCGGCGTTTTGTGATTTTTTTTGTGCGTGATTTTTTTTATTTTTATCAGAATCAATCAATTAATTTTCGCCAAGTAAGTTTGCACCTACAAGCAGTGGCGTACCTAGGGCATTTGACACCCGGTGCTGGGTATTAAAAAGACACCCCCCCCCCCCCATAAAAAAAAACAAAAAACAGCAAATGTGGCATGCTAAACGTGACACGGAGGGTAATGCCAGGTGTAGGCTCGCTCCCCCCCCTAAAGTTGTCCTTAGTATAGTATAGTGGCACCAGTATAGCTAACAAAAAATGGGTGCGGTTATAACATGCGGCGCGCATTGCGCGCCGCGGCGAAAAATGGGCGTGGCCATGACCGGATGAGGGCAGAGCTAACTAATTTAAAGTGAACCCGGGATAAGAGTGATATGGAGGCTGCCATATTCATTTCCTTTTAAACAATAGGCAGCCCTGCTGATCTATTTGGCTGCAGTAGTGAACTGAATTACACCAGAAACAATCATGCAGCTAATCTTGTCAGTTCTGACAATATTGTCAGAAACCCCTGACCTGCTGCATGCTTATTCAGGGTCTATGGTTGAAAGAATTAGATGCAGAGGACCAGCACAGCAGCCAGGCAGCTGGTATTGCTTAAAAGGAGATAAATATTGCAGCCCAATATTATTCTCACCTCGGGTTCCCCTTAAAAGTGCAACACAAAGACAGTGGGCCTTTCCCCAGAAAATTCACATAATTGTTCAGGTTTTCTCAAGAAAATACACGTAATGTGAACAGATTTGACCAGAAAATAGTTCAATCATGTCGGCAGATTTGCCCAAAAAACACGTTCAATCATGTCGGCAGATTTGCCGAAAAAACACGTTCAATCATGTCGGCAGATTTGCCCAGAAAATACATGCAATCATGTCGGCAGATTTGCCCAGAAAATACATGCAATCATGTCGGCAGATTTGCCCAGAAAATACATGCAATCATGTCGGCAGATTTGCCCAGAAAATATATGCAATCATGTCGGCAGATTTGCCCAAAAAACACGTTCAATCATGTCGGCAGATTTGCCCAAAAAACACGTTCAATCATGTCGGCAGATTTGCCCAGAAAATACATGTAATCATGTCGGCAGATTTGCCCAGAAAATACATGCAATCATGTCGGCAGATTTGCCCAGAAAATACATGCAATCATGTTGGCAGATTTGCCCAGAAAATACATGCAATCATGTCGGCAGATTTGCCCAGAAAATACATGCAATCATGTCGGCAGATTTGCCCAGAAAATACATGCAATCATGTCGGCAGATTTGCCCAGAAAATACATGCAATCATGTCGGCAGATTTGCCCAGAAAATACATGCAATCATGTCGGCAGATTTGCCCAGAAAATATATGCAATCATGTCGGCAGATTTGCCCAGAAAATATATGCAATCATGTGGCAACCTGGCCAGAAAACACTTCAATCATGTAGCAGACCTGGCCAGAACAGTCGATACACCTGCTAATATAAATTAAATAAAAATTTACTCACCTGAAGCAGCAGCAGACCTCCTGTCCCGGCCTCCGTCCGGCGCGCAGCTCTCACGATCCTCTGCAGCCAGCCAGCAACTGACACTCCCGTGCTGAGAGCAGGGCTACGGGAAAATGGCGCCCGAAGCCCTGCATTGCAGACTCAGTCTCCAGAGCAGGGCTTCGGACGCCATTTTACTGTAGCCCTGCTCTGCCGCTGTTGGAGCTGCGGGCTGCTGCTGTCAGTGAACTGACACAGCGTCTATTAGACGCCGAAAATCAGTTCACGCTGGGGGTGCTTGGACAATATTAGGGGGTGCTTCAGCACCCAAACCACCCCCCTGGCACCGCCACTGCCCCAGTATAGCTAGTATAGTTGCCCCAGTATAGCATAGTGGCCCCAGTATAGTTTAGTGTAGCATAGTGGCCCCAGTGTAGCATAGTGTAGCATAGTGGTCCCAGTGTAGCATAGGTGCCCCCAGTGTAGCATAGTGGCCCCCAGTGTAGCATAGTGGCCCCCAGTGTAGCATAGTGGCCCCCAGTGTAGCATAGTGGCCCCCAGTGTAGCATAGTGGCCCCCAGTGTAGCATAGTGGCCCCCAGTGTAGCATAGTGGCCCCCAGTGTAGCATAGGTGCCCCCAGTGTAGCATAGTGGCCCCCAGTGTAGCATAGTGGCCCCCAGTGTAGCATAGTGGCCGCCAGTGTAGCATAGGTGCCCCCAGTGTAGCATAGTGGCCCCCAGTGTAGCATAGTGGCCCCCAGTGTAGCATAGGTGCCCCCAGTGTAGCATAGGGGCCCCCAGTGTAGCATAGTGGCCCCAGTGTAGCATAGTGGCCCCCAGTGTAGCATAGGTGCCCTCAGTGTAGCATAGTGGCCCCCAGTGTAGCATAGTGGCCCCCAGTGTAGCATAGTGGCCCCCAGTGTAGCATAGTGGCCCCCAGTGTAGCATAGGTGCCCCCAGTGTAGCATAGTGGCCCCCAGTGTAGCATAGTGGCCCCCAGTGTAGCATAGTGGCCCCCAGTGTAGCATAGGTGCCCTCAGTGTAGCATAGTGGCCCCCAGTGTAGCATAGTGGCCCCCAGTGTAGCATAGTGGCCCCCAGTGTAGCATAGTGGCCCCCAGTGTAGCATAGGTGCCCCCAGTGTAGCATAGTGGCCCCCAGTGTAGCATAGTGGCCCCCAGTGTAGCATAGTGGCCCCCAGTGTAGCATAGGTGCCCCCAGTGTAGCATAGGTGCCCCCAGTGTAGCATAGGTGCCCCCAGTGTAGCATAGTGGCCCCCAGTGTAGCATAGTGGCCCCCAGTGTAGCATAGTGGCCCCCAGTGTAGCATAGTGGCCCCCAGTGTAGCATAGGTGCCCCCAGTGTAGCATAGGGGCCCCCAGTGTAGCATAGGTGCCCTCAGTGTAGCATAGTGGCCCCCAGTGTAGCATAGTGGCCCCCAGTGTAGCATAGTGGCCCCCAGTGTAGCATAGTGGCCCCCAGTGTAGCATAGTGGCCCCCAGTGTAGCATAGTGGCCCCCAGTGTAGCATAGGTGCCCCCAGTGTAGCATAGGGGCCCCCAGTGTAGCATAGGTGCCCTCAGTGTAGCATAGTGGCCCCCAGTGTAGCATAGTGGCCCCCGGTGTAGCATAGTGGCCCCCGGTGTAGCATAGTGGCCCCCAGTGTAGCATAGTGGCCCCCAGTGTAGCATAGTGGCCCCCGGTGTAGCATAGTGGCCCCCAGTGTAGCATAGTGGCCCCCGGTGTAGCATAGTGGCCCCCGGTGTAGCATAGGTGCCCCCAGTGTAGCATAGTGGCCCCCGGTGTAGCATAGGTGCCCCCGGTATGAGGGAAGCTTGGAAGGTGGGGTGGCGGGGTCCCCTCCTTCCGGCGCTTCCCCCTCCTAATTAGCAGCAGCCAGCAGCTTAGCGAAGCGGGCGGGGAAAACTTACTCACCTGCTCCAGGCGATGGCGCATAACGTTATCCTCACGTGACGCTGGTCTCTCTGTCGCTCACTGTGCTTCCGCAAATCAGGAAGCACAGTGGGAGGTGGAGAAGGTGGAGACCAGCGTCAGGTGACGATGAGTCGATGACGCTATTTGCCATCGCCTGGAACGCAGAAAGTAGGTGAGTAAATCTTCTCCGCCCGCTCCTGCCCGCTCATCAAGCTGCTGCTAATTAGGAGGGGGAAGCGCCAGAAGGAGGGGACCCAGGTGAGGGAGGTGGGGAGTCTGGCCCCCCTCCCCGCCGCTTTCCCCGCCACCCCTCCTTTCCGGGTTGCTTCCCCCCTCCTGTCCGGCCGGCACAGGCCTCTGTGGGGGGCCTTGATGACACCCCCTGGGGCGCCCGACACCCGGTGCGGGGCGCCCCATGCCGCCCTATGGTAGGAACGCCACTGCCTACAAGGAATTTGTCTTGGCGGTTGCTTAACAAACACAAACACAAACAATACAAGGACAGACAGTGTCAAGGACATTATAAGTATAGTGGCAGTAAGCAATGTGAGAATTGTTCATTTACAGTTCTGTGCTGATTACTATCAAGTCCTGGCAGCTGTAACGTGGTTCAGCATTAAGTATGGCTACCGCTTGAGGAAAAAAGCTGTTCCTGTGTCTGGAGGTTGTGGTAGCCTCCCGGCGCTTACATGCGCATTAAGGCTCGTACACACGTCGGAGTTTTTAAACGACCCGTCGTTTGGACGTCTAATCGTTCAGTCATCCGGACGTCAAATCAGGCGTGTGTATAGTCCGTCGTTCAGCTGATAAGACTGGACTTGAACGATCCGCGTTCAAGACAAGTCTTATCAGCTGAAAGAAAGTGCTTTTCCAAGCACTTTTTGCAGAACGATTTGTTTTTTCACTTCCTGATGCCAGTCAGGAAGTGAACTCTTTGACCCAGAAAAGAATAAATACAATATATTCATTCTTAAAGCGCTTGGAAATCGCTATACAAAGTGCTTTTTCAAGCGCTTTACAATTTCCCTACACCTTTCATTTTAGGCAATCGCCCCCAGAAATGGTACAGGCAGCGCTTTGGTTAGAGGATCGGAATCGAACCGCTCAGATGTGAACACTCCCATAGGGAATCATTGCACAAGCGGTTTAAAATTAACCTAAAAATGCCCGAAGTATGAACACAAGCCCTCAAAGCTGTTTTCTACTGGGAAACGTGCTATTCACATTAGCTGTGTGTAGGTGGCTTATTGAAGATCAATAACGATCAGTATCGCATCGCTAAACGCTGCTAGCGGAAAACGGTCCTAATGCTAGGTACACACGATACAATTTTCTGACAGATTTACCTGCCAGATTATTTTTGTTTTGTTTTTCCGCATAGAAGATAAGGGTCCGCACCACTTCCAGATAGAATTTCAACTTTTACTGGAGATCCATAAATGCCGTGGAGCTGCTGCAGCCGCTGGTTGGGGTTAGGGGCCCTTTTACAAGCTGCTCGGGCTGCAGCTCATACACGGCATTCATGGATCTTCAGTAAAAGTTGGAATAGTATCTAGAAGTGGTGCGGACCCCTTATCTTCTACAAAGCTACCCCAACCCTGTCGGTACGAGGGGTGGGTCATAGCAACACCCGCAGAGCATTGCCCAGGTGCTATTTCAGTCCTTGGAAACTGCAGATCGATTTTATTTCCAACATGTCCGATCTGAATTTCGATTTATTTTCCGATCGGTTTTCTGATTGATTTCAATAGAAGTGAACAGAAATCAATTGGAAAAACGATCTGAAAATCAATCGAAACTCAGATAGGACATGTTGGAAAAAAATCAATGTGGCAGGTAAGTCTGCCAGAAAACGGTATCATGTGTAGCTAGCATTATGCACAGCTCTGTACAGAGGACTGGGAATCATCTGGAAATGTGACTACGGCCCCATTCACACTAGAGCATTTTGCCGACGATTTCGGCAAAACGCTCAAGCGCCAGCACTTTTTAGACCGCTACTGCAATAATACCCTATGGGCCCATTCTCACTTGGGCGATTTGCGTTAATCGCTGGCGATTAACGCAAAGCGCCAAAAGCAAACGTGTAACCTGCACCATTTTCAGGCGATTTCCCCGTGATTGCGCTTCAGTGCTATAGAAGTGCTAAACGCAATTGCTAAAAATCGCCTGAGCAAAACACTAGCAAAAGCAACAGGAACTGGAATCTATGGGGGGCCAAACCAGAATCCTGCAACTAAGCAGCTCCAGTACTGATCTGCCTGCCGGAGATCTGCAACTGCCGAATCTAATGCCTGGTACACACCATGCAATTTCCCATCAGATAGGCGGGTCAAATCGATTGTTTGCGACAGGCCCGATCTGATTTCTGATTGTTTTTCTCCTCAAGTTTGTATAGATGTGATCGGAAAAAAACAATCAGAAAAATGATTGGACCTGTCGGGAATAATCGATGTGACCTTTTTATCTGACAATTGCATGGTGTGTAGCAGGCATAGCCGGGCCCAATCACCTCTGCTTCCGGTGGAGTTTGCCCATTGGTTGCCGGCTGGTTGGCTCACATTCTAGCGCCCCTCTGATATCCCCCCGCTCGCGTTTCTCCAGCCCATACTCCTCTATGAAGGACATTGTTTGCTAATGACCCCCAGTGGGGGTAACCGCATCGCTCGTACCCCCAAACGCATTAATATTTGTCAGGAGGACTCGATAATTGTGCTTCCAAACAATCCCTTATCTTTATAATTAACTTAAAAAAAGACTTATTCGGGTTTCTCTATAAAGTATATGATTAATCACTTTTACTGCAAAGATTTCAGTATGACTGTTAGAGGACCCCTCCCCCATAGGCCCCGGTTATTGAGCCCCTGGGCTGCCCCCTGTGGGGGATCTCCACTCGGGGTCACAGTGAGATAATCTCAGCGTCGCATGTGGCGATTGCTTGTCCAATCTGATTTCAATCGTTTTTCTGATGTGTGATTGTAATGATTGCCTTCAGGGCTTACATAGTCCCCACAGGAGGGGTGTGTCCTCAATCAGACAAGGTGATTGGCTGGGTCATTGCTGAGGTCACTACAGCCATAAAGTGACCCCGCCCCCTGCAGCCATCCACCACCCAATCAGATGCGGCTCATTTTCTGGAGGGAGAATAATATCAGCCTTATCCAGTCTTGGTGATGGTCACCCATAGATGGGGGTGGTCAATGAGATGTAAATACTTTTGAGTGGATGCAGGGTTATGCTAATTTTCTATGCAAATCCTACCTAATAATCCTGAAGTGTCCCTGCGTCCTGTCCGTGTGTCAGTGCCTTTGTGCTACTGCGCATGTCAAAGCACTGACAGCCGTTAGGACTGGGCCGACGTGCGGCCGGGCGAGAGTGCGACCAGCGGGTGTGCCCGGGTGTGGTGCGCGACCGGCGGGTGCACGTGGTAATTACAGACCTAGAGCCCGTTTTCAAACAGGCTTAGGTCACTAGTATATGTATATATAGAGCTTAAAAACAGACCGATGGAATCCTGTGTTGATAAAGAATTATTATTTAATATTTCTATAGCGCTGACATCTTCCCCTGCACTGTACAGAGTATATTGTATATGCCATAAACTGTCCCTCATGCCGGGCATACACGGAGCGTTTTATGCGCCGGATCGAGCAAGCGGGTCCCCGCTCGTCCGTGCGAATCGATTCCTGCTTGTCCCTGCGGGCACTTCCGTATCACCGCTGCGATTTTGCTCATTGTCCCCCCGCGGGGATCGAGCGGGGTCATCAGACCTGTCGGAAATTATCAATCAAGCCATCAGCGGCTCGATTGATAAGGAAATACACTGCCGTGTATGCCCAGCATCAGAGGGGCTCACAATCTAGTCCCTACCATAGTCCTATGTCTGTGTATGTATCATGTAGTGCATGTATCAGAGGAGCTGACACTCTAATCCTTCCTTACCATAGTTATGTGTCTATGTATGTATGTATGGTGTAGTGTGTGTGTATCAGAGGAGCTCACACTCTAATCCTTACCATAGTTATATGTCTATGTATGTCTAGTGTAGTGTATGTATTGTAGTCTAGGGCCAATTTTGGGGGAAGCCAATTAACTTATCTGTATGTTATTGGGATGTGGGAGGAAACCGGAGTGTCTGGAGGAAACCCACACTGACACGGGGAGAACATACAAACTCCTTGTATATTGATAAAGCAGCAGCTTGTACGGGATTGTTCAGTACTGTTATCTAGTTTCTGCATTGCCTATTGGCACAATGCCCTCCCCCGGCAGAGGAATCCCTCAGTGCTGCTTGGTGCAGAGGGTTGTCCAGCCGTCACTCTGTATAGTGAGTCGGAGTGTTATTTAGCGCTGTAGCGATTGAGGCGTCCGGCGCGGCGGGTTCACGTTAGGTAACCGGCGGTGATAAGTAAGAGAGGGATAAACGGGCGACATATTGTCTCTATAAGAGCGAGCGCAGCGATAATGTGATTGTCCTTCCAGTGCAGACAGTGATGGATGAGATGCTGGAGAGATGCCGTCACATGTAATCCACCACAATGCTGAATCCTGCTGCACTGTCTGAGGCGCGTGTACACGGGCGCGCCCTAACCTTATATCAGCTGAGGCATGTGTACACGGCTGCACGCTAACCTTATATCAGCTGAGGCATGTGTACACGGCCGGGCGCTAACCTCATATCATCTGAGGCACGTGTACACGGCCGTGCGCTAAGCTTATACTATCTGAGGCACGTGCACACGGACGTGCGCTAAGCTTATACTATCTGAGGCACGTGTACACGGACGTGCGCTAAGCTTATACTATCTGAGGCACGTGTACACGGCCGTGCGCTAAGCTTATACTATCTGAGGCACGTGTACACGGCCGTGCGCTAACCTTATATCAGCTGAGGCATGTGTACACGGCCGTGCACTAACCTCATATCATCTGAAGCACGTGTACACGGCCGTGCGCTTAGCTTATACTATCTGAGGCACGTGTACACGGCCGTGCGCTTAGCTTATACTATTTGAGGCACGTGTACACGGCCGCGCGCTAACCCTATACTATCTGAGGCATGTGTACACGGCCGTGCGCTAACCTTATATCCGCTGAGGCACGTGTACACGGCCGTGCGCTAACCTTATATCCGCTGAGGCACGTGTACACGGCCTCTCACTTATCTCATATTAGCTAAGGCACATGTACACGGCCGCACGCTAACCTTATATTATCACTTTGCAACCCTTGCTACGCTTATCTACTCCCCACAGGACTTCACCTGGAGCTCAGGGGAGTAGATAGGCGTACTTGTGGTTAACAGTGTGCTGTATGCCCAATAAGCTATCTGATTATGTATATAGGGTATCATTTTAACCGTGACAAGTGAGAGAATAGATTTTGTGTTGTTTGACAACTGAGGGCTAAGTCATGTGATTTTTTTTTACTGGAAAACTGAATGAAAAGCAATAAAACTGTTATTTTCATATATTCTGTACCCCCAAATAAAAAAACCAAAAGTGACAGCATTGAGAATACATAAATAGTTACCCTAGGGACTTAGCTTTTAAAATATGTATGCCATGAGAGTGTATTACTGTTAATCATGAAGATAAGGGCTTTTATTTACTGATAGAGTACAATGAGAAAACAAAAAACACAAACCAGAAAAAATACTCCTTATGGCCTAGTGCACACCAGAGCGGTTCTGCTGCGGGTGCGGATCCGCTAGGGTAATGTATTTCAATGGGCTGGTGCACACCAGAGCGGGAGGCGTTTTGGAGAAACGCATACTCCCGGGCTGCTGCAGATTTTGGATTGCGGATGCGTTTCTGCCTCAATGTTAAGTATAGGAAAAACGCAAACCGCTCTGAAAAACGGCACTTCAGAGCGGTTTTGCAGGCGTTTTTTGTTACAGTAGCTGTTCAGTAACAGCTTTACTGTAACAATATATGAAATCTACTACACCAAAAACGCTTCACAAAACCGCAAAATGCTAGGTGAAATGCTACAGAAAAAGAAGAAAAAGCGTTTCAAAAATCTGCTAGCATTTTGCGGATCTGCTAGCGGTTTTTGGTGTGCACCAGGCCTTATTCCCAACTAATATATTATCGCCATACATTGTACTAGGAACATTATTTAAATGTTGAGATAACCAGGACAAATTAGCAAATACAATGTGTGGGTTTTACATATGGTAACATTGTTTATTTGAAAACTATAGTGCATGGAAATGGAGAAATAGTGTAGGTTTTACTTTTTTTTCTTATTTTTCCCTTTAAAATGCACAGATAATAATAACATAATTACTAAAAGCAAATATCACCCTCACAAAGCATAATTTGTGGCAAAAAAAAACAAGATATAGATCATTTACATCTGATGAGTAGCAATAAAGTTATTGGTGAATGAATGGGAGGAGCGCTGAAATGTGAAAATTGCTCTGGTTTGTAAGCAAAAAACCCTGTGGTGCTGAAGTGGTTATCTGAGGCACATGTACACGGCCTCTCGCTAACCTTATATCCCGAGCAAACGGCTGGATTATCAGTGCAGTGTATGGATGTATGTTTATATACAGTGGTTTGCTAAAGTATTTGGCCCCCTTGAAGTTTTCCACATTTTGTCACATCACTGCCACAAACATGCATCAATTTTATTGGAATTCCACGTGAAACACCAATACAAAGTGGTGTACATGTGAGAAGTGGA